>NC_036449.1:26220714-26520714 GCF_002775205.1 Xiphophorus maculatus | reverse complement strand
TCCATTGAATACCAATAGCTCAGCACTACAAGAGTCTTCCCCATATGGGTTGAAAGCCTTACATGTGTAGATACCACTATGTTCTTGCTTAACACTCATAATACTGAAAAAGCCTGATCCATCTGGGTTGTTCACCATCATGTTAAAGCCAGCAGGCTCAATCTGGATGCTTCCTTTTAACCACTGAACATCAGGGAGTGGTTCTCCAGTCAGCACATACCTGAAAAAACACTGCCCACCCTCTGATAACTGAACTGACTCTATAGCTTTCATGAACTTTGGAGGTTGACCAGTTGCTGCAGGTGCTTTGTCATCAACCTTTTTCTCTCGCTCTGGCTCCTTTAGCTGAACATGAAGATAAGAAGAACAAGTTGACTGGCCAAACCTGTTGCTGACTGTACAGGAGTACTCTCCCTCAAATTCCCTTTGAACTTTGTTAATAACTAAACTGTACTCATCTTGTTCATGAATAAATGTATAAACTGATGAACTGGTTATTATCTGTCCATTGTGGAACCATTGAACAGAGGGCTTTGGGAATCCGGACACTTTGACAGTAAAGGCAAAAGTTTCTCCAACAATTGCGGCTGCTGAAGAAAGTTTGCTAAGGAAAACAGGTTTTTCTTTTTTCCTCTCCAAAGAGCTGGAGAAACGCTTAGTTTCTGGTTTGAGTTCAAGTGTTCTGGTTTTGTCGGGTAATTTTAAGCCAGTGTAGTATGACTCCTGGGTTTCCTCTTCCACTGTGATCGTTGAGCTAGAAAAGGCTGAGTGGAGTAATGACAGTTGAAAGTAAATCACACATCCCAGCATCAATCAGCTCAAGTGAAATCACAGTGTTTTTTTTTTTTCATTTACAGACAAGTTGTATTTGACTGCAGGATGAGATGCTGATGTACTAAAAATGTAACATTTAAACAAGCTAACACTAAACACTATTTTTGTTCAAAAATGTTTTCTCATAAAATCATTGTGTGTTCTGTCAAAAATATCACAAGATTTTAAAAATACATTCACATTGGTGGAAACAATTTGCATTAAATTTAAATTAAAATAGAACAAAACTACCATATCAAAACAGACTAATTTCTAGCATAGACAGCACATAGTGAAATACATAATAGTTAAGATATAATAAAGATAATTCAACACTACTCTATATAAACATATAGTACTGTTGAAGCAGTATTTACCTTTAACGTCCTCCTTTACCACTGGTTCCTTCTCCACTTCGGTTACTGTAAAGACACAGATTATTTACAGTTAAAAACATTTTTATAGCTGAATTCATAGTGCAAGGCGGTTAGAATCTGTGAAGAGTCGTGCAGCCATATGATCCATTTGGGTTGTTTCTTTGACCTGTTCTTCTTTCATGCCTCCATTTGTTCTTTTTAGTGCGTGGCACATCTGTCTTCTTGGTAAAGTTTTGTGATTGTCCCTCTTCATATCTCTACTAAGGTTTTAGTCAAAATGCAAGACACAGAGTCAGAGACCTTGCCTAAACATTGTTAAAGACGTAGAAGAAGAATTGCCCTGTGAAGAAGTGTGTTCATGATGGCTGTGCAGGTGAAAAACAATGTGCATGGGTGCAGGCCACAGAAAGTCAGACTGAGCAGAAGGACCAAAAGCATGCAAATGCCAACCTTTCATCACTGTGCTGCACTCAGCATCCCCAGCTGAGGTTAGATTTTTGAAATAGTGAGAGCCCCCTGGTCTGGCTCCCACATTATTAGCATTTACACAGCAAAAAGAGCTGTCTTGTTTCAGAGAGTACCAAACAGAATCCTTGACATTCAGACGGTTGTAAAGCCAAATGACAAGTGAAGTGGGAAGGCCTTTCATAATGCAGTACAGGGAGTTACTGTCTTTGTTTTGGATCAGCAACTCAGGGGGGAGTTTGATCAGAAACTCTGGGCTGTTGGAGAGGCGTTGACTCCGCTCATCTTGAGGCATGACATCTGGGAAATACAACTGGCTGATGAGGTGGTACGGTCTCTGGGAGGATTTAGGCAAAGACTGGAGCTTCGTCTTGGACTCCTGCTTCTCTTGCTCAGAAAGATCTCTAGAGCTTTCCCTTTCTGGTTGAGACACTTTACGAACAGAATCGGTGGGGATGGGGGTGTCTGCTTTGAGGTTTGCTTCTTTAGCTGAGTGAGAATAAAGTTAGGGAGAGTAATTAGGGGTCAGAGAGTAAACGGCTATGGCTATAATCAATAAAAGGTTAGTAGGATGGAGAATGAGATTAGTGAGGTGAAGGCGATATGGTGGGAGGGAGCAAAACTACACTATAGAGGTTGTTATTACATTATTCTAACAGATTATAAACTAGGAGGCAATATTACGTTATGAAAAGGGGGTCCAAAGCAGGGAGAGCAGATGGAGAAGTGAAATGGACCAGTTGGAAATCACAATAAAGAAAGATTAACCACCTTCAACTGTGAGTCTGGCAGAAGAACTGTTTTGACCGTGTTGGTTGGTAGCTGTGCAGCAGTATATTCCCTGATCGGCCATGTCGACACTGTGGATGACCAGAGACAACAGGCCCCCACTCTGAGAGCTCCTTACCCGGTCCGTGTCCAACAAGTTCTGACCGTTATGATCCCATACCACTCCAGTGAAGGGCTGTCCATCGAACGAGCAGCTGAACTCAGCCATCTCACCACTTTTCACTCTGATGTCGCTCATTTCCATCAGCAGCTGGGGGCTGGCTGAGAGTTTCAAATCAAAGAGGCTTCGAGAGCTCATCTCCACTGAGGTTACACTCTCCATCTGAATCTCAAACGTCCTCAAAGACATGGAGGAAGCTTCAGAGACAACCTCGGAAAACTCAAAACTGTGGGTTGTTTGACCCATCGACAGAGAGCTGAAACCCTCTGTCTGAGCCTCCAGTGTCTGAGTTATTTTAGTCTCAGAACTCGACACGCTATCTAAGGCTTTTTCATCTGGGCAGTAAGAAAGAATAGAAGAATTAAGTCAACACAGCACAATTCCGGTGATTTTTCCTGGTTATTTGTTTTCCAAAGTGCAGTTGGGTTGGAGTGTTGAGGATCAGTCAGGCTCAGTGAAGACTGGACAGTGGCTGTTTTCCACAGTCAATCATGCAAACTTGACAGGAGCCAAAATTTATGAAACAGATGTGGATTATGTCCGTGAGTGTAAGGAATCCGAAAAGCTGAACTTCCACAGTCCAGCTGTTTCAACCATGCTGATTTACTCTGAAACAAAGATTTGTGTCTCAAAAAACACTGTTAGGAGCTGCAGAAGTAGGAAGAGATGATATCATGCAGCACAGCAGAAAATCCTGTAGGATAAGGCTTATAGCAAGAAATAGGTCAAACTAAAGCTACTAAGTTCTCTACATGCACAAAGAATAAGGCACTTCCTCCCTACTGTCATCAAGATACCACTACAATTATGTCTAAATACAGGTTCTGGTAGCACAAATATCCAAGAAGATGATCATTTTATTTGCTATTGAAGCTAAAAATCAGAGCAGCTCTGTGAGGACATGGCAGGTAGATATCATGCTTTCTGAGATTAGCGTCTGAAGACCATGCAGTAAGTGGTGGCCTCACTCACGCCGTTTTATTTTAAAAACACTGCATGCCAGTTGATATTATTTCAAACTCACCATCAAGGTTCAAAGTGGCAGAACATGTGACCATTCCTGCTATGTTTGTGGCAATGCACGAATACTCTCCCTCATGTGAAGGGAGGACTTTGGAAATCTCCAGCAGGCAGGTTTCATCCAAATGAGACATCCTGAAGATGTCAGACTGCCGGATCTCTTTGTCATTACAGAACCAAGAAATCTGCAGATCTGGGGACACAGCGTTCACGAAAGTCAGCACCACATGACGTGTTTAGAAACAGCCCCGATAATTACAGAGGTTAGCAGATCCAAAACTCATTTGATTTATCAACCAGGGGGAGTTGATGAGAGGTGTATACCTTCCCCAGAGACAAGGCACTTCAGCTGGGCAGGATGTCCTTCTGAGACCAGAATGTCCCTCATAGGAGTGATCAGAACCGGAGGAGAAATCCGAATGGTTTCAATCACCTCAGGAACTGAAAGATAACGTGTTCAGTTTACTGACATGGTAATGATTACTTCTTTCTGCTCATCCACAGTGATTATATAAATTTTCTCTATGAACTTAATAATTCTATTTTTTTTTCCCTTAACATGACTTGGGGAAAAAAATCTCTCAAGACAACATTGGATGGTGTAATATCCTAGCAAATAAACTTAATTGTACTAATTATAAAACATTTAAAACAAAGTCATAAAATGAACCTAACTTTATTTAACCTGATGCTTTCTTCTACTTAAAAATTTAATGCTGATATTTTATTTAGTTACATAAATGTTCAGTTATTAAGTCCCTCAATTAATTAAAATAATTGCTTCAAATAATAAGATAATTATTCTAAGCACTTATTTTGCCCAGAATATTTTTCTTCTTCTTTTTGAATTAGAAAAATATAAAACTAAAAGCTTTGATGCTTCAAAAATAAACTATGTCTGACCTTCCACAGTGAGAGGGGCGGAGCTTGTTGCCTCTCCGTAGTCGTTCTTGGCCTCACAGCTGTAGACGGCGGCGTCCTCGGGGAAGACCTCCAGCAGAAGAAGTGTGTGCTCATCTCCGTCGTGGAGGAACTTGCATTTGTAGCTTGTGGACAGAAGCTGGGAGTCTTTGTACCAGGTCACCTGAGGCTGAGGAAGGCCGCTCACCTGCGCCGAGAAGCGCACAGACCGACCCGACACCACCGTCTGGGCCTGCATGTGGCGTACGATCTGAGGCGGCTCTGGCACTGAACATAGAAAACCAAACATTCAGGTAAAAAGCAGAGCAGAATTTGTGAAAATACCTTTTACGTTCAACAAAATAACATTTTTCCTTTGAACATCACTCAGCAAAAAACTACTGATGAGGAACATTCTCTCTAGCACAGATGTGAAATACTTCTTAAATGTTTTTGCAGTAAATCAGGAATATATTTGTTCCGGAAAAATGTGTCAAACTGCTGACTGAAGGACCTCTTACATCTCACGTGAAGGTTCATGGTGCTGCGGTTTTTGCCGGCGATGAAGGTGTACTCTCCAGCATCACTCCTGAATGTCTCAGAGATAGTGAGGCGATGCAGTTTCCTGATGATGGCGTAGTTGAACCTCTCTTCCTCTGCAAAGTGAATCTCTGCTCCATTCCTCAGCCAGTGACCCTCCACTTCATCCTCGTTTACCTCAAACTCAAAGGTTGCTCTTTGTTTCTCCACCACCTGGACAAAAAGATGATCATCTCAGCTTCATACATGAAATTAAGAAACTATTCAAGGAGCAGAATCAAAACTCAGATTGGGTTGAAGCTCCACATAACAGGTAAACTCACTGTAATGTCTCTGCTTTCAGGTTCAGAGATTTTAACATCTCGTCCCTCGACTCCCAGGTGTCCAACCGACATGCTCGCCCCGGCTACGGCTGTGTACTCGCCGGCATCAGACATACGGACAGACGGCAGAACCAGACGATGCACAAACTTGTCTGAGGTCATTTTGTACCTGCAGGAAAATAAATTTTAAAAAGCCAGAAGTTGTTGATAATGTTGGAAAAATGTCTAAAAAGTTCCTTCACTTGAATGAGAACTTCTTTTTACCTGTCAGACATCTCCAGCTCCTGGCCGTCCTTCATCCACATCACCTGGACGTTCGGCTCAGAAACTTCACACTCAAAGGTTGCCCTTTTCTTCTCTGTGATCTTCAGGTCCTTCAGGTGTTTAGTGAATTCAATCACACGAGCTGCAGGATATAAATATTACACTTTAAGCAAAAGTAACAATTGTTACCAAGTTATTAGGGTCTTTATGTTATTTTTTGGTATTTCTGAGAGTTGGACAGTTAAAAAGTATTTAATAACCACAATTGTAGACATTTCCACATCTTACCCTCCACATAGAGTTTAGCTTTGGTAGCTGCGGACCCGGCTGTGAAGGTGTACTCAGCGCTGTCTCCAAAGTGGACGTTCCTGAGGCTCAGAGTGTGATTGAATTGTTTGCAGCGAGCCTGGCATCTGTCTGTGGATTTGATCTCCACACCGTTCTTGAGCCATTTGTAAGTGATTCCCTCGTAGTTGACGTTCACCTCAAACGTGACGGTGTCTTTCTCCTGAGCATTCAGGTCCTCCAGCATTGTTGTGATCAGAATAGCTGAAAAGAAAGAGTCCTGAAGTTAAGTTCATGAATTCCTTCACCCTTAGAGAAAAAACTGAAGAAAAGATTTTACACTCCAATCACTTAGATGAGGATGCTTATAGGGAAAGAGGCAGCAGTTTTTAAGAAGAACTCTTTCACAAAATTGTTTCTCTGGATCTTACGGTTGACAGTGAGCGTTGCTGACACTCGGTCATTCCCACAGACGAAGGTGTACTCTGCAGAGTCATCCCTGCTGGTGTTCATGATCTTCAGCTGGTGAAGTTTCCCCTGAACCACAATCCTGAACTTCTCACTCATCTCAATCTCGACACCGTTCTTTAGCCAGGTGGACGGCACGTTGAAGTGAGAAACTTCACACTCGAAAGTGGCCACCTGGGTTTCAGGGACCTCTACGTTCTTAAGGGGTTTGGTTACCCGCAGAGCTGCAGAAACAACACAGGCTCAAATGGTTTGCTTCCTGTAATCCATTAATACTAGAAAATAATATTTTTTTAAGGCTTACACTCAACAGTGAGATGAGCACTGCAGTGCAGGTGACCAATCACCGCAGTGTATTCTCCCTCTTTGCTGCTGTCCACATCCTGGATGACTAATTTGTGAGTCCTTTTCTCAGAAAGTATGGTGTAGTGCTCGTTTGACTTCAGCTCAGTGTTCTTGAACATCCATTTAACTGGGATGTTGTCTTCAGAGATGCCCACTTCAAACATAGCTGTTGCACCCAGCAGTGATGTCACGTCCTTTGGCTTCTTCAGGATCTTAAGAGCTGGGAGAGAGTTCACATTCATAAAAACACTTTAAAAAATCTGTTTTGTGAATCCCAACTTAGTGCTATACTTACTTTCAACATTAAGTCTGGCGTTTGCAGACAGCTTTCCAAGTTTGAAGGAGTAAACTGATTCATCTTGTGTGGAGCAGTTGTTGATCTTCAGTGTGTGAACTGTGCCCTCCATACTGATCTCAAATTTATCACTGGACTGGATCTCAACACCATTCTTGATCCACTGTGCTCCCCTGACGTTCTCATGGGTCAGCTCAAGACTGAATACACCCTCCTGAGTCTCGACCACATTCAGGTTCTTCAGGGTCTTCTTGATTTTCACAGCTGCAGAGGAAAATGTAATTATTGTTTTAACAGCATTGAATCATGATTTTAATGAGATTCAGAAGTGTCTCATTCTAAAGTTATAGTTCATTATTTTAGAAGATATCCTGCTTGGATCGATCAGCAGTAAGTATATGTTTCTATTAATCAGTTAACCAATATACAGAATTAATTTTATTTTTCAGCTCAGTTTGTAAATGATTTTTGAAATTTAAATTCATATTACAGCTTATTTTCTGAGTACATTTTAAAAAAAACAGTCCTACCTTCAACTTTCAGACTGGCGGTGGTCTTGGAGGTGGCCACTTGATACGTGTACTCTCCAATATCCGTGGCTTTTGTGATAACAATGACAAGACGTCTCACGACACCGTCCACCTCACTCAGCACATTCTCACTGAAATCGACGGGCTGTCCATCCTTCAGCCACTTTCCTTCAGCAGATGGGTTTGCGACTTGACACTCCAGCACAGCAGTCTGGGAGTCAGCTACAACCAGATCTCGCAAAGGTTTCTTGATGGCACCACCTGGTGACACAGGACGGTTACATCATCATTAAAGAGACTGTCACAGAGGGCATTCAGCTTGTTAAAGTCATATCCAGCATACCTGTCACAGTAAGTGAAGCTCTGCACGTCTTCTCACCAGCAGCGAACATGTACTCGCCCTCTTCATCCTTCATTGCGTTGATGACTGTCAGGGTGTGGTGCTTATTTTTGGTTTCCATCTTGTGGCTGCCGCTGGCTTTGAGTGGCTGGTTCTTGAAGGTCCAATAGGGGTCGATACCTGGGTGGGAAACCTCAACTTCGAAGGAGACGTTCTCAGATTCAGAGCACTCCATGTCCTTCATTGGCTTCAGGATCTGCACAGCTGTTGAAGTAAAACACAAGTTATGCAATTCTCAAAATATCCTATAGATGGAGCAATGACAGGTATACTACCCTTTATTGAATTCAACTTAGCTTGATGTTCAGATCAAATCAAGTTTGTGAAGACTTATCTTCTGATCCTAACAATTTCTTTAGATTTAATGAAGAATGCTATGCCACATGTATATGCAATAAGATCCTGGGAATATTACACACATTTATTGTAAAGTCTAATGTAAGTTTAACATAAAAAATAAATAAATGCATATATATATATATATATATATATATATATATATATATATAACAACAGCATGTTAAACATTTTCAATTAAAATGTTGATCATTTATTTTGATGAAATGATGAAGAGGTCATTGTGCATTGTTTACCACTTATCTTGACCTGGTAGCAAGCAAGTTTTTCTAACCACCATACAAACTATGTTTCTTTTGTTAAAATTATGAAAAAGTAAGGTTTTGAGCAGTAGGACATTTTGCCATTTGTTTATTAACAAACACATGCTAGGAGAGTCACTGTGGGTAACTTACGCTCAACAGAGAGTTTGCAGCTGGTGTCCACTCGGCCAACAACTAGTTTGTAGCGACCCTCGTCAGAAGCGTAGGTCCTGGTGAAAACCAAACGCTGCTTGGTTCCCTTTGCCACCATACAGACCCGGTCACTGGGCACCAACAAATTGTCATTGTGGTACCACTTGACAGAGCTAACATCCTGAGCAGAGATCTTGGCCTCCAGGACAGCTTTGGTGCCTTCAATGGTAGATGCATCCTTTAATGACACAAGGATGCCAATACCTGCAACAAAGAGGCATTCCATTTCAAAAATGTTTATTTGGAGACAGAATGTTGTTTTATTTAAGTATATGAGTTTGAGAGACCTACTCTGAATCAACAGCTTTGCAGTGGTTGTGATATCATGATCAGGAGCTACAAATGAATATGATCCAAAGTCATCCTTGATAGCATCTTCAATCAGGAGTTTGTGGACTTGTTTATCAATAACGATGTGCACACGGTCAGAAGATGTAATTGGTTGTCCATTCTTCTTCCAGCTGCCTTCAACATTTTCTTGTGAGAACTTGACCTCAAGCTGGGCAATATCACCCTCGCAAACAGTTAGGTCCGTCAAAGGCTGAACCAGGGTGACGGGACGCACTAAGACATGAAGACAAAAGTATTCAGAAAGGGAAGCCAAAAAAAACTCAAAAAGTTAAAAGTTACCTCCTAAAGTTAAAGACCAACTAAGTAGAAAAAAGTGATCAAAATATATGTCACTCATTTACAATGTGAATAATGACTTACATTTCATCTTTAGTGAGGCAGTTGTTGTGAATTCACCCACTTTGAAAGTATATTTGCCCTGATCTTCCTTCTTGACATCTTTCACAGACAGACTGTGTCTTCCACGGCGGGAGATCATGACGTATTTACCACTGGGAGAGAGCAGCTTGTCCTCAAAGTACCAGGTGCCTTCAGCATCTTCACGAGTTACAACACATTCAAATTCTCCAGAGTATGTCTCAGGCACCTCGGTGTTCTCCAGCTGCTTCACCATCTCCAGAGGAGCTCCTGTTGATAGTATGATCAAATAAAGCTCTTAAGAAACTAATGCTTTGTTGAATATTCACCAAGTGCTATTTATTGTCAAATAGAAGCTACTATATACAACAAGTCTTCAAATGAAATCTTTATTTCAATGAAATCATTAAAGTTTTTTAAGCTTTGACCATGATTTCATCATTATCAACAAACCTTCAACATTGAGCTTGGCGCTGGTTCTGATGTTCTCATCATCTACAACCACGCATGAATATTCTGCGTTATCCCTCATTTCAAGAATCAGCACAGACAGGAAGTGGACCTTTCTGTCAGAGTGCATCCTGTATTTATCTCCTGAGAAGATCTGCATGTTATTCTTGAGCCATTTAACCTTAACAAAAGGCTCATTAGTTTCACACTCAAATGTAGCCATGGTATCCTTCTCTTTGGCATTGAGCTCCTCAAGCTTCTGTGTAAAAGTGATGACTTGTTTTGCTGCAAAAACATCACATCATGTTTGATTAGAAAACATGTTATTCAAGAGGAAACAAGTTATAGTTTGAAGTATTCACTGTTGTGGTACCTTGCACCAGCAGGAAAGCGTGGCTGGATGTCTCTCCAGCCTTGTTGGTTGCCTTAACCATGATGCTAGCTGAATCCTCGACTGACACGTTTCTGATCACAAGTTCACACACATGGTCTTCAGGCCAGAACCAGTTAATGCGGTCTGATTTTTCCAACTGAACACCATTCTTGAACCACTGGCACTCAGGATCTGGTCTACCAACAACTCTGACTCTGAATTTGACTTCATCTCCCAGTGCAACTGTCTGGCTGGTGATGCGCTCCAGGATCTTAGGAGCTTCCATGCTGGGTGAAAGCTTGATCCTTTCTGGTTGCAGAGGTTTTGCAGTGAGTTTGAGGCGCTCTTCCTCCTTCTTCTTCTCAGCCTCCTCCTTTTCCTTTGCATGGTGAAGAAGCTCCTCTTTTGTCTTTCGTAGCAGATCTTCATAAGAATCATCTCTCCTACGTGACTTGAGCTCAACAGCAGTGATGGACTCATAATAGCCTTCCTCTGTCCTGCGCTTAAATTTGCTCCTCAGTTCCTCAGACTCTTCTACGGCTTTTTCGTGGACAATTCTCTGGGCTTTCTTAAGCTTGACCACCTCCTTCAGCTGAGTGTCCTCAGTGGGTTGCTCAGCCTTCACCACCTCAAATGGTACTCTTCCTGACTCAGCAGGAGCTTCACTTGCTTTACCCTCAGCAGCACGGCGCAGATGAGTTCTGAAGTCTTCCTTCTGTTGAATCTCCAACTTCACAACATATTCAGCTGAACCCAGGTTGTTATCTGCTATAACTTTTACCTCTCCTGAATCATAGGATTTGATATCTGTAATCTCCAGGTAGTAAATGCCATCATAGCGAAGTCTGTATCTCTTGCTTTTGCGGATGAGTTGTCCGTTAAGGTACCAGTTAACCTTGGGAGCAGGGTAGCCGGTCACTCTGCAGCGGAATCTGGCTGTGTCACCTTCCATAACCCTGACAGGCTCAGGGAGAAGGACAATCTCAGGTTTCATTTTCTCTGTTTCTTCTTCAGCAGTTACTCCATAAGGTCCACCTTCATGAGCCTGTCGTTCCATTTCATCAATTCGTTGAACTCCCTTCCTGCCTTCAGGAAGCTGAGATTCCTCAACAAGGCCTTTCTCATCCTTGACAATCAGGGTAGCTGAGGTCTGGTCGACTCCAAACTTGTTGGTTGCTCTGCAGGTGATCACACCACTGTCTCTTGCATAAGCAACCTCATAGTCCAGGCTGCAGTAGCCAAACTCATTGACCATACGCAGCCTGTTGGCAGCAGCCAGAGGCTTGCCATCATGCAGCCACTCCACCACCATGGTGGGGTCTCCAATCGGAGTCAGCCTGCACTCAAAGTGGGCTGGACCAAAACGCTTCATTCGGACAGATGTGAGCTTCTTCTTAAACAATGGTTTCTGTTGCTTCTCCTTGTCATAAAGGTCGCCTTCCTCCCACTGCTCTTGGCCATAACGCATGTGGAGAGGCTCCAGCTCTGGGGGGGTGATCTCTTTGGCTTTGTAGGTTCCTTTGGGAATAATGAGCTTCCTCTCTGGTTCAGGCTCAACATATTCAACCTCAACATTGACTCTGCAGCGGGTGGTGTCTCTGCCAGCCTTGTTGATGGCTGTGGCAGTGTACCATGCACTGTCTGGTCCGCCTGCTGAGGGGATTTGGAATTTGGCCTCTCCTTTGGTTCCTTCAATCCTAAAACAGCAAAGTTTCATATTAACAACTTCAGACACTTTGGATATTAACTACTAGACTTACTCTCTTAAAGAGGAGAAATCCTGCATTACAAGCAGATTAAACAGCTCTCTTAAATAGGATTGACTTATTTTGATACAATGCTCTAAATACAAGAACATTCTAATACTACTGTGGATTTTCCAGAAACTCAGAGCAGATATTAGAGTTTATTTTAATATGAGACATACTTAATGTGTGGGTGCTTGTGTGGGGTGATGATGTCGCTGTTTTTCAGCCAGACGATGTCAGGCAGTGGGTTTCCAATGGCTTTAACAGCCAGTTCAACCAGAGTGCCCTCTTTCACACTGATGTTCCTCAGTTTCTCAGTAAACTGGGGACGGACCAAGGTTTCCTTAGCTAAAAAAGATAGAAACATTATGTCAACATATGTCCCAAAGGATTGTCTTGCAGTAAACCTTAAGCAGCGGTCATGGAAACTGTACAGTGAAGTCTTACCATCAACTGTGAGAGTGACGGAGATGGATGAGCGCCCGGCTCTGTTCTGAGCCACCACTGTCCATTCTCCAGAGTCATGGGGCATGGCTGGAACAATGATCAGGGACTGAGTCCCATCCTCTTTAACCACAATCTTATGGGTGTGGTCACTAACAATTTGTTGTCCTGAAAAGGCCACATAATTGAAGCTGGATTGAGTAATTCTACATTTATCAACACCTTCAATGAAGATTCCTTTTATGTGTGTCTCACCATTGTGGAACCAATAGGTGTCAGGCATTGGTCGGCCAACAACCTTCAGGTCAAATCTGGCAGTTTGTCCCTCAGAGCATTTACATGCAGTAGGTTTCATGACAAATACGGGTTTGTAAAGTCTTTCCAGCTGTTGTTCGTCAGTCTCATCAAGCCGACGAGCGGGAGATCGTCCGGGTGAACGGCTAGGTGAGCGGCCAGGAGAGCGGCTCAGAGAACGAGGTGATGTGGATCTGAGGAACATTCAAAATGTAATGAGCATTTAAATCATACACTTTGAAGAATTTGCTTTGACTCATATTTTACCTGATCCTCTGCACTGCAGGTTGTGGTGTGTATCTCTGAGGAGCGGCTGCAGATGACTCCACATATAGCTTCCCTGAGCAGACAGCATTTCCTTTCATGTTGGTGGCGAAGGCAGTGTACACGCCTTCATCTTCTGGTCGCACCATAGATAGGCGGAGGCTGGCTCGTCCATCCTGGAGAACCTCCATCTGGTAGTGGTCACCGGGCCTGATGCGCTGGCCATTTTTGAACCAAGCAATCTGCCACAAAGTCAAGGAGTCAGTGAATCCTGTTTGACTGTCTCCGTCATGTCTGTTGCAGGTGATTTGTTTAATAGAAGTAATCAAAGAAGAACCTTTTATTTAAAGATTTCTCACCTTGGGGAGCGGCATTCCAGACATCTTGCAGTGGAAGGTGACGCTCATTCCCTCCATGATTCTGTAGTTTTTGACCGGAGTGTCGAAGGCTGGCTGCACCGCCTCAGTGGCAGTGGCGGTCACCATCAACTCTCCGTCCTCAGTTACAATCTCTCTGTAGGTGATCTTCATGATGGTGAGCTCGATCTCCTGAATGATTCTCAGCTCCATGGCAGACAAATGGAATTCCTGCAGATTTCATGAAAAATATTAGATCTTTATAAGTTAAGTGAAAAAATTATCAGTGGCTTAATTTTTCTGCTTTGATAAATGCATAAAGAGTTACAAAAGTTGCTTAAAAACACAGATTTCTACTGAATTAGAGAAAGAACCTTATAATGTATGTAAAGTTTCTAACAAAGATGAATTGCCAAACTGCCAAAAGCTGCTATGATAAATGTTTCTTGTACCTGTCCGGAGATAACGGTGGTCATTGTATCCACTGTGATGGGGGGAATGTCTCCAGGTTTGGGCTCCTGCACTGGAGCTGTCACTTCCTGTTTCTTCATGTACACTTCATATTCCTCTGTAAACAAAACAATTGTTCTGTCTGTGATATAGTCAGTGTGATCAGCAATTCATATTTAAACCCAGTTTCCTTTTCATGTGTCTCTTGTTTTTACTGTTTAGGTGCTGTTTGTGGACATACCTTCCTCCAGAAGACTGATGGACGCTGAGACTTCGCCAAGTTGATTCTTGGCAAAGACAGAATATTCTCCTGCATCGTCTGCAAAGGTCATCGAGATCTCCAATCTACACTCTCCGGTCTCTTTCTTGTAGGCAACTTTATACCTGATGAACACAGACAGTGAGCTATATAATATTCCTCATACTAAGGCTGATTATTCTAGTATTCGAGTTATTTGAAGACTATTAGAAGACATGGGAATGCAAATATAAAATAAAACTAAATAATAATAACTGAGTTACTAAAGTAGTGAAAGATTGCCCAGATTGATATGATGATGCCAAAATTAGATAAATGATTCATCAGCTGATGAAAGGACCTTTGATGACTTTTCTTAATCACTAAATTGCTGCATGGCTCCTTCTTAGTGGGGCATGTTATCAGAGAGAGAATGTGTTTAACCGTTTTTATTTTAGATTTGAGGTAATTCATATTTAACTTTATAAATGAGAATAAAATTTCAGTGGCTACAACAGAACATACAAAATTTTGTCATTTTATTTTATGTTTTAGTGTATTTTGAAAGTGAGGTATTGCAATAGTTATAAATAAAAATGTTAAAGCTGCAGTTAAAGATTACTGTAAACGCATTACTGTAATTTGGTGTTTTTTAAGAGTTATTACTGTTTTCACTATTTGAGAAAGCTGGGCCAGGTCTTTTATTTTTGGTACAGGTTTGATCAATAACTTAAAAGACGTGGCAGTGGTTGAATTACATCTTTAAAAAGTGGAAACACTATCAGTTCCTACCTTTTCCTTTTATATAAACTGAAGCATTAGATTATGTCCTCAGTCATTTTTTTCCTGTAAACTAAAAGGATGTTTTCATGTTTTGTTTTGAAACAGAAAAATACAGAAATTTTCAGAAATATGCTGGTGGATCAGTTTGAGCTTGGCATTAAAGAGCTTGGTCGTTAGCCTCATGGTAGTTAGCATGTTAGCAGTTTAGTCAAGTTATGTACAAAGGATTGACAAGTTTTATAGATAAACATTGTTGGCACCTATGAAATTATGTTTGCTTTTAGCCAAACACATTAAGTCTCTTCCTGCATTACAAGAGGATCTGGACATCCTGAGCATTTAGTGTGAACATGACAAAACGAGTGTAGCGAACAGGGTGATACTGTTTAAATGGGTTTAAGCTTGATGCAGAATAAAAGTAGTAGCAGCATATATATATGATCATATGACACTGTTAAACAGTATTAGATTGTACAAAGTTATTGTGAATGTATAATTTAATTTTAAAATCCAAAGTATACTTTGGGTGATCAGATGCAGCTTGGTGGTTTTAGGAAATCAACTGGATTTAAGCAGGCCAGATACATAACATTTGCTTAAGAAGAGAAAGGATTTCCTCCCTGAGGTTTCAGTACCTGTATCCGGTGGTGAGCGGCACGCCACTCTTCTTCCAGACAATCTGAGGCTTGGGGTTTCCGCCCACCTGACACTGAAACACAACGCTTCCTCCTTCCACCAGCTTCTGAACAACGGGTGTCTTAATGAAGAAGGGAGCAGCAGCAGGGGAATCCGGCTCAACCGCACTCACTTCGGTCTCGTCTTTAGCTTCTACTGTAACTCTGATTTAAAACAAGGAACAACTTTAGTAGAAAAAAAAAAGAAGAAATACTGGTTTATTTTTCAAACTTTATAAAATAGTCTTGACTTACTGAGTAACTTCGGTGGAAACTACCTCCTGCTTGCCCTCGATGTCCTCAGACACTGTGGGAAAAATAAAGTTCTTTCAACCAAGAAATTTTTTTCTGATAGGATATGAGACAAACGTCTCTCAAACAGCTTATTAATTTAGAAAATAACTTTTTGTTTTAATTTACATTTTTCTTAAGAATTGGTAAGCTTAAACATATTTATAGTGTTTTCAATAACCAATAAACAATATGTCACTACAGCACTCAAACCATTCAGCTTCTTGCAGGTTTCTACTGGTATTCTGACAAGCTTGGACTGTCTGCTTGAATCACCCCAATCTTTAGCTGCCCACACAAATTCTCAATCAGATTCAAGTTGGGACAGACTTTGCCCAACTTGACTACTCCGAACGTTAGTATTAGTACCAGTAAGACCGGTAGTTTCATAGAATGCACTGACCTTGGACGAGCAGGTAGCAGGAGGTGCTGATGGTTCCGGCCTCGTTGGTGGCGGTGCAAGTGAAGCGACCGCTGTCTTCAGCGAAAGCCTCACGTATCACCAGCCGAGCAAATCCGCTCGCGTAACTGATCTGGAAATCAATGGAGCTCTCGATCTTGTAGTCCTCCCTGAACCACATTATGACGGGGGCCGGCTGACTGCTGATCTGACACTCCAGAGTCACCGACTCACCCTCTGTCACGTTTGTGTTTTTCAAGCCCTGCGTTGACATATTATGTTTAGAAAATAACCACTTTAGTGGAAAGTTGATAATGTGGTCAACAATCTCAACTGGGCCACTTACAGAGACCAAGGTGGGTGGGACAACAGCGCCACCTGCAGACGGTACAGCTGCTGCCTCTGGCACCTGTAACAGAGACAATTCTATTAGACTAATGTGACATTGAAATCCATTTCTAAAACAACAGTGCAACACACAGGACTTTAAATGTGATGTTCACCCCCAAGAGGTGATGAAGAAGAGGCGACAACACAGAAAAATGAAGAAGGTGCTGGATGGGCTCAAGAGGTGAGGATGAGGTTGTCAATAGTGCAGAGAAGGAAGCTTGTTAAAGTTTTCATTAGAAGAACATTTATTGTTGGATTTTTCACAGAAATCAAGAAAACCAGACCTCTACCTAACAGGAGGGCAGTCCCTAAACATAAGATGAAAACAAAACCCATAGCTTTGAGGTCTTTGTCTCATGAGAGATGAAAGATTGGAGTAAATCAAAGTTTTGTGGGAAATCCTTCCTTTAAAGCTGGTGTGTGGTATCAAACTGCAGGTTTCAGAACCATCTGTTTCTTGCTACACATCAGGTTTTCTTGTTCTGCTCAGATCCATCTCACCAAGCTACAGAACAAACCTTGGTCCTCCAGTCCTCATAAACTCTGTCCATTCCCACCATGTACGCGACCCCCGTCTGAATCTGGGTGCCAGAGCGATATGACTCAATGGATTCTTTGAACGGCGGTGGGATGGACTCCAGCATCTCACTGGTCCTAACAACTTTAAGAGACGGACTGGGAGACTTGACCGGTTTGATGATCTTTCTAGAAGAAGATGAGGATAACTCTTTCTGCAGAGTGGCGATAGCTGAGCCGGCGATGGACACCTGACCAATCCAGAGAGGAGGAAAGGCCACACCGTCATCAGAACAACGAAAGACTGGACTAGACTTTATTGTCATTCACATTTTACACTATAAAGTGCGAAAAGGAGTGAAGTTCCAATGCAATGAATGAATGAAATGTGCTGGATTTATATCTAAGGTGCACACAGCACACAAAGGATCTATGGGCCGTTAGTTTTATTAGAACTATAACAGGATCAAATGAGAGGAATTTTAGATGAAGCAGGATTAATTATGGGAAGAAAACGAAATTTGTTTTCGGATTAATAAATTAAGTCAGGAGCGTAATAAAAAAGGGGAAGGTTAAAGAGGGCTTCATTTGTTAAAGATGTTCAAACACCTCTAGAATCGCTTTATAAAACAGGTTTGCATCTCAGGCAAGCAGTAATAACCAAACTCCTGTCGACTAACACAATACAAACACTGATAAGAGTTAGAGTGTTTGGTTTATTTTAGATCATTTGAGAAATATTTTACATTTACCATATAGCAATGGTGCCAGGCAAATAAGAGTTAGGATGTCAAAGAGTAAAGCTTAACTAATGGGTCTAACCTGATACAAAGTAGTCATATATATATATATATATTTAACTCAGTTAGACACCAGGAAAATCAGAGGTAGAAATTTCTTATCTTATCAGTGTGGAACTCTAAACATGAGACAATAAGTGGCATCTGCAGCCATCTATGATCACACCTGTTCATGAAGCATGTGTGATTGTAGATATTGTTTTTGAAAGAATCAAACCTTTAGAGGCTGGCAGATGCTGCAAAGCTGGCAGCAAACATTTTGCCATAAAGCCAGAGAACAACTGAAAACTGAAGTTAGAGAGTCAACTACCTATCAGTTGTAACTCACACCAAAGCATTGGTCATTATTTCACTTTTTTAAGTTTCTCATTTTTACTCTGGCTATGTCCTACTGCTTGCCTGATTCTGCCTCTCTTACCTCCCCAACAGACTCTGGTTTGGGGACAGAAACTTTAGAAACCATGAATTGTGGAACTGGAGATGGAGTGAGACCAGTTTCCACTCTGGAGGAGATTTCTGTTCCTCTCTGAATCTGTGGTGATCAACACAGAAGCGTTAGCATGTCAAGTAGACGCTCAGAGCTGCTCAGTAAGATAGTCGGTGAAAAATAGCAAATTCAAAGTAATTTAATAATAATCATTCGTCAGAACATTGTTTAAAATGAAAACTTAAACTATATTTAGTTTTAAGCACAAAAATTAATATAACTGTTAGAACTAACAAAAAGTTTTGCTAGTGGAAATTTAACCTCGCTGACAAAGTAAAATGATTTATTTTTGTCAAATTAAGGTCTTGCTCTTTTCTTTACATGTAGTGCTTCTAACCTGAGACTGCAGGTCAGATGTGAACTCCTGAGCAGCAGTGAGCATTTGACCAGCCTGCATTCTCGTTGACATCCAGCCAATTTGATACTGTTGATCGGCAGACATAGCAACTGTCTGCTGCCTCATTTCTGCCTCTACAGTCTCGACCTCTTCAGCTCGACCGCCTTCGACATGCATGGGTTGGCGAATACGAGCCAGGTCAACGGCGGCCACTACTTTGGCCACCGCTCCAGCTTTTGTCCCTCCCTCAGCCTGGAGATAAAACCAGCAGCACAAAGAACTCAGAACAAGACAACACACAGAAAGTAGGTCTGATGAAAAAGAGAAGAAAAATATTAAGTCTGAAATTTATTCAGACTTTCTGAGTAGCATCAAGTAAAACAAGATGTTATTACATTTTAGTGTCAGTCAAGTGAACTAGCTGACGTAGAATAAAGCTAGTAATTTTACTAGCTTTATTTGTATGATGCATTTCATACAATTTTGTTAAAAACATGGAGGAACATAAAAGTTTACTTCTTAAAAGGGATAATATTGTCATGCCAGCTTCTTCACCTTAAAAATATTGGTAAAACGACCAGAAATGACCCGCAGTTGGTACATGATGGAAAATAATGTACAGATTGCAGGAATAATCCATCTTTCACATGTATCATATTAAGCCACAGATTAAGCTTCTTCTGTTTGAAAATGCAGCCGCAAGCAACACAACTACTGGGAACATGTGAATATGTTAGAGTTTTGGAAGGACCAGAGGTGTCTGACTAAAGTAACACACCAAAAAAAACTCATTTAGCTAAATTCCTCACCAAATACTCAAAAACCTTACTACATACCAAAACAAACTGCTTTGTTTCAATTGCTGTTATCAGTTAAATTTGCTAGCATAGTCAAATCTCCAGCAGCACAGCCATGAATACGGTGGATAGCTTAGTACTGAGCCATGTTTTCTTAGAGAGACTAGTGCTGAAGGGATGTAGACAATAAAAATTAAAAATATAAAAACTGAGTTTCCGACTATTTTTGACTCCAAAACTTGGTTCTCAAATGCCAGCCCTAAGAGGATGATTCTAGTAACTCTGATGATCTCCAGTGATGGGATAGTTGTCCACATGAAACGGTTGAAGAAAATGTGGCACAATTCAGCACAATTCAAGTTTTACAAATCAAAATGACCCAAAGGACACAAAAAGAAATGACAGGGACAAAATATGTGAAAAACATTGGTGAATGTTGGTTCTTCTGCAGGAATTGTCTTTTTGTCAGAATCCTACAAATATTTATCCATTGGATTTAAAAATAAGAAAGGAGAATCCAGTTGGAAGAACAGAAAAATGCCCTAGTCTTTGATAAGTTTGATTCAAAAAAACAAAAGGTACAGAGTTTTTCTGTAAATGTGAGCGTAAACTTCAAACTGAGATCAGGAACATCTGTAAAGAAGAGATTCTTGGGTTAGGATATCATCTGGATTGAAACCACAGCTTTGACCATGATCCAAGTCTAAGAAAGTTTCCAGGGGAATGAAATGTTAGCAGACACACAGAAAGACAAATATACCAACCAAACAACCTCCATTGTGGAGATACAAACAGAACTGGACAGTGCATGCTCCATGACTATGCTCGGACATGACCAACTCCAAACAGCAAGAGAGGAATTCTGGTAAAAAAAGGTTTCAGATTCTTAGCATCTGGTGTTAGCATGAGCTGGTATTATCCTTCTTTCTTATGTCTCTAAAGCAGCTAAGCCAAGGGGTAGAAACAACCCTCCTCCATACACACAATCCTCACCTCTTTGGAGTCTGTGACTGGTTTCATGCCATCATCTCCCCTCTTCCATGGCGGGGGGACTTCAGCAGTGGGGGCAGGCTGCTTCCTCGTGGTGACGGGAGACTTTACCGGCCTGGTGGGGAACAGTGACGAGGTTCACTCATTCAGCTTGTAGGTAATGTAGCTACTTTAAGTCAGCATAAATAACGTGATCCTCCTACCTGACAGTTGTGGGCGTGGGTGCCTTCACGTGTCTGACAGGTGACGGTGACTGTTGGCGCCCCCCGGTCACCTTGGGGACCAGCGAGGGCTGGGTGGGAGACTTTGACGAAGGTTTGGGTGGAACTCTGGGTGGAGTCTTGTGACCAAGTGTCTGAGTCAGTTCAAACTCCATCTTCTGAGGAAACATGCAATAAAATCAAATTAACACACAATAAACTACAATCTAATATGACTAAGATCAAAATGGTTTTGCAATGAGTAGAAAAAGTGAGGTAAAGCCAGAACCCTAACGGGAGTTCTGATCAGATCAGACATGATGTGTCATACCTTTTCCACTCTTGTGATTCTGGTCTGTGAAATCTGAGCGGTTGAAATCACTGTCTTGGTTTTCTTTGCTGGAACTGGTTCTTCTCCTGAACACAAACGTTCTGTTCAGTTTCTGATAATGTCAACTCAGCAGGTAGAAACTACAGAAGCTGACAGAGCTCACCTTGAACCAGCAGTTCGCAGGTGGACGTGGCCCGTCCACTGCTGTTGGTGGCTGTTGCAGAATACGTCCCAGAGTCCTCTGGGAAGGCCTCTGCAATCAGCAGACTGTACAGGTCTCCGTCCTGCAGGATCCGAAAGTCGGCAGAGCTCTGGATCTCGGCTCCCTCCCTGTAGAACTTGACTACAGGCGTGGGGATGCCAGTGACTCTGACGTTCAGCCTCACCTGGCTGCCCTGCCTCACTGTGGAGGTCTGCAGCCTCTGAAGGAAGGTGGGAGGCGCTGTCTCCGCTGCAGCGGGAAAAACATGGAGGAACATAAACCAATAAACTCCAACACCTCAGTGTGGCTTTAAGATTTAATCTTCAAGATTTAACTGGCATCATCAGTCAAAGTTATTTTAGCTTGCCCACACCGAGATATCACTCAATTATTTTTACTAAATGTAACAAAATTTACGGTAACACTTTATTTGACGGGTTGTGAATAAGACTGTCATGACACCGTCATGAACATGAGTAAGTCTTCATGAATATTTATGACTGTTGTCATAAAGAGTCATTCCGTAAATCATGACACTTTTATACAATGATGACATTATTCAAAATGTCTTCGTTATGACAACTTGACATTAACCAAGAAATCATGATCTGACATAAATTTGTTATAAAAGTATTACTGATTAAACTTTAGCTTTAATAACATACAGCTACATTACTTTTAAAGTCCAAACCCCAAACAATGTAACAATGAGCTCATATTTTTAAAGCTAAAACTAACTAGTGTAGCAGCATAAATGGTACGCTGCCACTTTAAGATCAATTTCAGCTGCTGCATATAAGCAGGTCTCTACCTGTCACAAGACTACTTGCGTCATGACGTCAACTCATTTTGCTTAGTTTGTTTGCTGAGCTGTGCTGGGTAAGCGTGGCTGTTTCTTTGTTTGTCAGCTTTTATCATAGCCATTAATGCAAGCTGGTTTGATTTGTTTAGCCTCCCTTGCTGTGCCTCCAACTCCTGGACCGATTTGTTCGGTTGTTTGTTTGCTGCCGGGAAGGTAAGCACTAGCATGGCTAGGTAACATCCGTCTCATGTAAACGAAGCCTTTATGTAGTGTTCTGTTACAGCTGCGCTCCATAAGTGACCTTGTGGATCTGTTTGTCTGGCCGTGTAGTAATTTACAGGTAAGCAGCTACCATAAGTCATAGTTTTTATCAGCAGTTGTATTAATAATCTACTCTATTTTTTAGCCTCCTGCTGAGTCCCTGACAACTATTAAATTTGGACGTACACTCGCTGCTGTTTTGCCTACGATGAATTGTTTTAAAAGATTTGTATGAACTTTCCCCCGCTGCCGGGAGTATCGATGGCACTACGAACGGGATAAAAAGCAATATTTTAGTGCTATTGTATCACTGTTTTACTCCTATTGTTTCATTTTTTGTCTTTCTTTTAGGGACTGAGGCTTCTGTGGTGGCGGTGGTGACCCCTGGTGGCGGTGTCTTGTCTCGTGTGTTTTGTGGAACACCCCTTTTTTTTTGTGTGTGTGTGTTTGCCGTGTCTTTGTAGTGTCCAGGGTGATCCCTTTTCTTCACTGGATGTTGCCCCTTTCCTCACTACTCTCCCCCCACTGGTAAGCCTCAGTTTCCTCTGAAATTTAAACATTTTATAATCAACTTTATTAAAAATGCCTTCACTGTTTTAACTATTCGATTTCAGGTTATTGTGAAATTAAACAACCTATTAAAGTTTAATAAATTTTTTTGTAGAATTGTCTGAATCTTGTCTCACTTCCTGTAGAACGTACCTGTGTCCTTATTATTATTCTATTTTCCTGGAGTTATTCCAGGTGGCGTTGTCGGTTTCCCTTATCTTAAACTTTAACATCTTACATTTGGGTTTCCTAATAAAGAAAATCCACCCCAGGTTGCCACAAATTGGCGTTGTCGGCAGGATCTGCTGTGTAAAGTGAGACTTGATTCTTCAGCTGTTTCTTTTTTTTTGGTTGTTTTTTCTTTTTCTCCTGTTTGTGTAGTGGCGTTTTATTTTTTATTTTTTTTTTGCGTTGGAAGAGAATTGTGTTGTGTGTACAGGCAAAACAGCAGCGAGCCTATTTAATCACAAAGGATCCAGGTCATGGAGGAGGAGGAGATCCAAGAAATGCGGGACTTGATTGCCCAATTGAAAGCAGACAACGAGCGATTACGACAGGAACAGTCACGCTCGGCCCCAGGTACTTCTACTGCCCCTTCTACTTCGAGCACATCTCAGAGTGCTTTACCTGTCTTGGGTCCCCCTGTGTCAGAGAGGTTGGTGTTTGTGCCTCGTGACAGGAAATGTCCAATGTTCAGGGGAAGATCAGGAATAGGGTTAAATGAGTGGTTGGAGGAGGCTGAGACCTGTATGAGGGCACGTCACTTATCACCTGTTGATCAGGCTTTTTACTTGTATGATCATTTGGAGGGTGAGGCACGAGAGGAACTTAGACACCGTCCTAGTGCTGAGCGGACAGATCCAGCTTGCATTATTAGAGTGCTAAAAGAGGTATATGGTTGTACTGATTCCTATGTCTCATTGCAAGAGGCTTTCTTTTCTAGAAAGCAGCAGGAGGGTGAAACCCTTCAAGAATTTTCCCTTGCACTAATGGGATTAATGGAGAAGGTTAAAGCTTGTGCACCCACTAGCATGGTTAATGCTGCTGTATTGTTGAGGGATCAGTTTGTGGAGCATGTTTTAGATGGTCCACTGCGGCGTGCATTGAAACAGTTTGTACGGGAGAAACCTGCAGCTACTTTACTTGATGTCAGGGCTGAAGCTATTAGGTGGGAACGGGAGGGATCATCAGGCGGTAGTAGGGCTCGGAGTCTTTCAGTTCCATCCCTTGGATTTCAATATGCTGTCCATGGCACTTCTCAGATTAGTCTAAGGGATCAGGGGTCAGAATTGAGGTCACTGCATGAGATGTTGGCACGACAACAAGAGCAATTAAATCAACTCACTCAGAGCATTGCCTCTCTTAGTCAAACTCACCAACAGAGTCGTCCCCCTCGTAATGTCCCTATAGTCTGTAGACGGTGCCAACTGCCAGGCCATTATGCTAGGGAATGTGATGGTGTACGTGTCCCTTCCCGTTTTCACACTCGAGGCCCTCAGCAGCCCTCGAGTTCCCTGCCTCCTAATTCTGCGGTCTCGGAAAACTAGTTCCCACTGAACTGTTGAGCCGCAGTTCGGGTGGGGCCATTATTGGCTCAGTCACAGCACCATATAATGGTATGGAAACGCCAAAGCTTGTTGCATCGTGTCCTCATTTAGATGTGTGTTTGGGAGGTGTTCAGGTGCCCTGTCTAATTGACACTGGTTCTATGGTGTCGACCCTTACAGAAAGTTTCTTTAAGGATCATTTCAAGTCTGGTGGCCCTGATGGTTTACGCCCTTGTCACTGGTTGCAGCTTAAGGCAGCAAATGGGTTAAATATCCCATACCTTGGCTACATAGAGCTTAGTGTTGAGCTTTGCGGCAAAGACATCCCAAACTGCGGGGTTTTAATTGTAAAAGATCCTCCCGGCAAAGTGGCTCCCACACCAGGTGTTTTAGGCATGAATGTAATCCAAAAATGCTATCATGAGCTTTTTGTACAGCATGGCGCAGGGTTGTTCAGTCAGGACAATGTCCCCCAGGCTCCTCATGAAATCTGGCCTGCATTGCAAAAGTGCCATCAGGCAAGCTTGCAGGGCCCATTAGACTATGTGGGGAAGGTAAAGGTGCGGGGTCGTGCAGCATGCAGGGTCCCAGGTGGGGTTATGAAGCTTGTGGCTGCTACATGCTCTGATCAGCTGTCACAGGCTGTACTATTTGAGCCTCCTGAGGCAGGTCTGCCAGGAGGTTTGCTTGCTTCCCCTGCCCTAATCCGTGTGGTGCGAGGCACAGCCTACATACCAATTGTTAATGTAGGCTCTACAGATATCTTGCTTTACCCACGTACTGTTGTAGGTACTCTGCATCATGTTAATGTTATCAGTCTGCCTCCTGGTGTTAAAGAAGAGCCCTCATATACAGCTAAGGTGTCCTCTCAGATTGTACTTCCAACTGTGCAGGACCAAATTGAGGCCATTGACCTCTCCCAACTGCCCTGCACACACCAGGGGCAGGTGAGGACCCTTCTTAGGGATTATTCATCAGTTTTTGCAGAAAATGACAGTGATTTGGGGTGTACAAACATAATTAGTCATGACATACCCCTTATTGATGAGACCCCTGTAAACCAGCGATACCGGCGTATACCACCGTCAGACTATGAAGCAGTAAAGGATCACATCAATCAGTTACTTAGTACTAATGTGATCAGAGAGAGCTGCAGCCCCTATGCATCTCCCATTGTGCTAGTCAAAAAGAAGGATGGGAGCCTGAGGATGTGTGTGGACTATCGGCAGCTTAATAGCAAAACCCGCAAAGATGCCTTTCCATTACCACGCATTGAAGAGTCTTTGGATGCACTTACAGGTGCTTGCTGGTTCTCTACCTTGGACTTGGCAAGTGGTTACAACCAGGTACCTGTTGCAGAAGCAGATCGTCATAAAACGGCGTTCTGTACTCCATTTGGTCTATTTGAGTGGAATAGAATGCCATTTGGCCTTTGTAATGCGCCCAGTACATTTCAGAGGCTTATGCAACGCATTTTCTCTGATAAGCAGAATCAATCATTGCTGCTGTATCTTGATGACATAGTTGTGTTTTCCTCCACTGTGGAACAGCATTTGGAGCGCCTGGGGATGGTGCTTGGACGCCTGAAGAAAGAGGGTCTCAAGGCAAAGCTGACAAAGTGCTCCTTTCTTCAACGAGAAGTTAAATACTTAGGCCATGTCATTTCTAGCAAAGGTGTTGCAACTGATCCGTCTAAGATTGAGGCAGTGGTTAACTGGCAGCGCCCCACCACATCCACAGAGCTGAGGTCCTTCCTTGGGTTCGCCAGTTACTATCGGCGGTTTGTTGCAGGCTTTGCCAAGCTGGCTGCGCCCCTTCACCAACTAGTGGGACATTTAAGCAGTTCAAAAACAAAGAAGCGGCTAAGACAGGACATCGCTGAGGGCTGGACTGCAGAACACCAACAGAGCTTTGACGAATTGAAAAGGAGGCTAACTACTTCACCTGTGCTAGCCTACGCTGACTTTTCTCTGCCTTTTATCCTAGAGGTTGATGCGAGCCATGGTGGTCTGGGGGCTGTCCTTTCCCAACAACAGGACGGGGTTGTGCGTCCTATTGCCTACGCCAGCCGAGGATTAAGGCCAACTGAACGTAATATGGACAACTATAGCTCCATGAAACTTGAATTTTTAGCCCTTAAATGGGCCATGACTGAAAAATTCAGAGAGTACTTGTTGGGCCATAAATGTCTTGTATTCACTGATAACAATCCCCTCAGTTATCTTGGTACTGCCAAGCTGGGTGCCACTGAACATCGATGGGCTGCACAACTTGCCTCCTTTGATTTCAAGATCCAGTATCGCTCAGGGCGTACAAACAGGAACGCAGATGCTCTTTCCAGAAAACATCCATCTACTAGAGAACAGGTTGGTGCTCTTGTTCCAGGGAGTAGTCTGCCTGAATCTCTGCAGCTGATGATGGAGAGACGGGAAGTTACGCAAGCTGCCATCACAGTCCTCCCTGAACGTACCACAAAGGATATGCAAGTATTACAACATGCTGACCCAGTTTTGCAGGAACTTTGGACCTTTTGGGCTCGCAAGAAACAACCCGACCGCACAGAGCGAAAGAATTTACCTGCACCTCTGTTGGCATTCCTGAGGCAGTGGGATCGCCTGGTGGAGAAGGATGGTGTCCTCCACCGCAAGACCTTTCGTCCCGATGGTGCTGAGGAGATGCTACAGCTGTTGCTGCCCACAGCCTTGAAGGAGGAGGTCCTGACTCAGGCTCACCAGGACCATGGCCATCAAGGTGTGGACAGGACTCTCTCACTGCTGAGAACAAGATGTTACTGGCCAAAAATGTCCTCTGATGTCGTTGATTGGTGCAGGTCATGTGAGCGATGCCAAGTGGCAAAAGATACTCGACCTCTTGCACGGACCTATATGGGCCATTTGCTAGCGTCACGACCCAATGAGATCCTTGCCATGGACTTCACAATCCTGGAGCCTTCTCAAGATGGGCGGGAGAATGTGCTCGTCTTAACTGATGTTTTTAGCAAGTACACCCTGGCCATACCAACCAGAGATCAACGTGCCTCTACTGTGGCTCATGTCCTGGTGACAGAGTGGTTTTCAAAGTTTGGTGTACCAGCCCGTGTTCACTCAGACCAGGGACGTAATTTTGAAAGTTCCCTCATCCAGCAGCTCTGTCAATTCTATGGCATCAAGAAGTCCAGGACCACACCGTACCACCCTGCTGGAAATGGACAATGTGAAAGGTTTAATCGTACGCTTCATAACCTGTTGCGTACCCTCCCCACCACCAGTAAAAGAGCCTGGACCTCTTATTTGCCACAAGTTATCTTTTGCTATAACACCACACCACATCAGAGCACTGGAGAAAGTCCCTTTTTCCTGATGTTTGGCCAACAACCTAGGCTTCCTTTAGACTTTCTGCTTGGCCATGTCTCAGAACCAAGTGCTGGTGGTGTTGACAAGTGGGTTGCAGAGCACCAGACGCGCTTGCAACTGGCTTTTGAGGAAGCCAGGGAGAAGCTGAAGATTGCTGCAGATAGGAGAAAGAGAAATAATGACCAGCATGTTCAAGATTCTCCTCTGCACGAAGGCCAACTTGTCCTACTTCGAGACACCAGTCAACAAGGAAGACACAAGATTCAGGATCTGTGGCGCTCCAAGGTGTATAAGGTCCTAAAAGTACTGGGTGATACTGGAGCAGTTTACACTGTGGCTCCTGTAGATGAGTTGAACAAAACTAAAAGGGTCCACCGGTCTCTACTGAAGCCAGTTGTTTGCAGTGACATTCCAGCATCCCCTATTGGGGAACCACTGTTGACTGATTCATCCTCTGAGGATGAAACTGATCCTGATTTGTTTTTGAGGGTAAATGTCCACCAGTCACCGCCTTCTTTGCCAGCCAACCCACATCTGGTCAGAAACAACACGGTTCCTCTGTCTGCCGAGGTATATCCTCATGAAGCTCCTTCAACATCTGCATCTCAAGCTCCTAGTGTTGCCAGCTCAAGTAAAGATCAGGGCCTTCCAAGGGTAATGAGAAGAACTACACGCTCAACAGCAGGTCAGCACTCTAATGTCCACCATCTCCCAAGACCAATGGGATTAGTGCATGGGGCTGCACACTCTCCTGATCCACACTGTAATGCTGTTTCTGCACTGTTTAGACCTTGGTGCTAGTGTTTTTGGGGTCGTCGTCGGGGCGTCGACGCAAGTTGGGGGGGTAGATTGTAGCAGCATAAATGGTACGCTGCCACTTTAAGATCAATTTCAGCTGCTGCATATAAGCAGGTCTCTACCTGTCACAAGACTACTTGCGTCATGACGTCAACTCATTTTGCTTAGTTTGTTTGCTGAGCTGTGCTGGGTAAGCGTGGCTGTTTCTTTGTTTGTCAGCTTTTATCATAGCCATTAATGCAAGCTGGTTTGATTTGTTTAGCCTCCCTTGCTGTGCCTCCAACTCCTGGACCGATTTGTTCGGTTGTTTGTTTGCTGCCGGGAAGGTAAGCACTAGCATGGCTAGGTAACATCCGTCTCATGTAAACGAAGCCTTTATGTAGTGTTCTGTTACAGCTGCGCTCCATAAGTGACCTTGTGGATCTGTTTGTCTGGCCGTGTAGTAATTTACAGGTAAGCAGCTACCATAAGTCATAGTTTTTATCAGCAGTTGTATTAATAATCTACTCTATTTTTTAGCCTCCTGCTGAGTCCCTGACAACTATTAAATTTGGACGTACACTCGCTGCTGTTTTGCCTACGATGAATTGTTTTAAAAGATTTGTATGAACTTTCCCCCGCTGCCGGGAGTATCGATGGCACTACGAACGGGATAAAAAGCAATATTTTAGTGCTATTGTATCACTGTTTTACTCCTATTGTTTCATTTTTTGTCTTTCTTTTAGGGACTGAGGCTTCTGTGGTGGCGGTGGTGACCCCTGGTGGCGGTGTCTTGTCTCGTGTGTTTTGTGGAACACCCCTTTTTTTTTGTGTGTGTGTGTTTGCCGTGTCTTTGTAGTGTCCAGGGTGATCCCTTTTCTTCACTGGATGTTGCCCCTTTCCTCACTACTCTCCCCCCACTGGTAAGCCTCAGTTTCCTCTGAAATTTAAACATTTTATAATCAACTTTATTAAAAATGCCTTCACTGTTTTAACTATTCGATTTCAGGTTATTGTGAAATTAAACAACCTATTAAAGTTTAATAAATTTTTTTGTAGAATTGTCTGAATCTTGTCTCACTTCCTGTAGAACGTACCTGTGTCCTTATTATTATTCTATTTTCCTGGAGTTATTCCAGGTGGCGTTGTCGGTTTCCCTTATCTTAAACTTTAACATCTTACATTTGGGTTTCCTAATAAAGAAAATCCACCCCAGGTTGCCACACTAGCAAAATGCAAAAACATATAGCAAAGTAGAAACATATGATTACCACTAACGTGTAATGAATTAATCAGAAAACAGTTTCAGAGCCTTTAGCAGCAGAAGGCACACAGCACCATTCCAACATCAAACTGACTGACTGACTTTCTAAACAACACAGCCAGAGAGATTTAAAGAAGAGCACCAAAACCAAATCAGGTGGATCAGCAGGGCTTTCCACCCACTGATGGTGTCTCACCTGTAACCAGGAGCTCGGCGGTGCTCGTGGCTTGTCCAGCGCCATTGGTGGCTCTGACAGAAAAGCGTCCGCTGTGTGCGGCGGTCACAGCGGAGATCCTCAGAACAGCGCGGCCATCGCTGAACGAGATCTGGACGCCGGGCAGAGCTGCGGCGGAAAGAACCTGGCCATCACGGAACCAGCTCACCTCAGGAACTGGAAAACCTGCAGAAGAAAGAGGTCAGGGGTCAGAGGAGCAGGAACTACATGCTACAGAAACTCAGCTGCAAAACACACAAGAGCTTCACTGTACGAATGTCAATCTATGTTGTTTATGAATAACAATAAAGCTTTTATAATTTAACACTAATATGGTTTCATTGATACAAAAACATGGAACTTATTTAATATTTTGTACAAATAAAACAGTATTCAAAATGAAAGACGAGTATAGTCTTTATTTCTCTATTAATCAGATGCTAAACTTTTATTTCTCTGAAATTTCAAGTTTCAAAAGTGAAAAGTCTACAATTCTCAAATTTTTTTTAACTGACAGTCATATTTTGGTATGACTGTCAACTTTTATTATCCTCCAAACTTTGCTTGATTAGCTTGATCAGCTACATGCTGGAGTGTTTGTGTAGCAAAAATAAGCACAAAGTTTCACATTTTCATTTTCATTTTCTGAGTTTATCACTCTGTGAACTTTTACTATCCTGCAAACTTTGCTTGTGACTCTCGGATTTTGCAGAATTGTGCCCACCATGATGCTGCCATCGGATGTTTTCTTACCACTAACTTGAGCCTCGAACGAAGCGGCACTACCCTCCAGTGCCACGACGTTCTGCAGCGGCTGTGTAAACGTTGGCGCTTGTGTTGACATGGTGGTCGGCACCCTGAAACAGAGACGAAGTGATTGAACCTTAGATTTTCTGCAGCAGACAGAACACATCCCGCCACCGAAGTATCTGCATGAGCAGGGCTTCATTTGGTGCAAACCATCCACTAGAAAACAGGAAATGCTGCCACTTTAGACACATCAAGTTATCTCCCCACCAGCAGGTGGCGCCAGTTCTCCATTAAACCTTTGCAAAGAAAATTCTACTAAGAACTTTATTTTCTATTAAAATCTACAAAATGCAAAAGAAAGTCAAATGTTTGGATTAATTTTTAAAACGAGAAGGTTCACAAAGAGCTGGTTGATGCAGACACTTCAAACTGCTTTAAAATGTCTTCTGCACAAAATATATATTTTTCATGCAGTTTGGTTTTTGTTTCATTTTCTTTCATTGGAATACTGCAGAGCGTGTCTCCTCACCTCCATCTGTTTCTAAACATTTCTTTTGTCATTTACTCTTACTTACTATTTAGCTGCATGCTGCAGTGTTTATGCAGCAAAAACAAGCACAAAGTTTCACATTTTCACTCACTGCTTTTTCACAAAATACACTTGATGGTTAACTTTACAAACATTTTCGAAATCCACGAAATATCCACCATATATAACAGCAGATCTTATTACAGATCTTCACAGTAAAGCCAAGCATCAGTTCGGTTCTGTTTGCACCATTTCTGTTTTCTCACTGTTGTTTTAAAGAGCTTCCACAAGACCTAGACCTTATTAGCTGATACTCAACATTTTCTTTATCTCTACAATTTTTATGATTTTTATTCTTTGAAATTCAACATTTTTTTGTTTTTGTTGTTTTTGACATCTGTTAAGATTTAATACAATCTTCAAAAGCTGTAAATGTATTTCTCAGGCAGGTGTAAATAAATCACAACAAAAGATTTGTTTTTCATAAGAAATGAGAGAAGCAACTTTCAAAAATAATAATAAATTTTATTTAGAAAGAGAAAATGTGCTGCTCAAACATAAATGTAACCATTTGATGCTCTCTGCCAGATTACAGCATAAACTAACGCACATCTGCAGTACCACAATCAGAAATGTAAAACTTTTTATCCTTTTTGGAGAAAAAAATGTGTTTTCATCTGCATTTTGATAATAATTGACATGTAAGAAATTAGTTGTACTGTTGTCAGTAATCAATGGAAACATATTATAACAACAACCTTTGTTATAACTGCTGACCAGGTTTTTACATGTTCCAACTTGATTTCTGAGTAGAATCGTTTGCATTAGAGATCCGATTCTTTGAGGTTGGAAGGTCTACTTGCCATCACCCTAATCTTTAACTCCCTACACAGATTCTGAATCAGATTCTTGTTGGGACTGTTCCTGGACCAATCCAAAACATCAGTATCCAGTTTCCAGTCAAAAGAAACACGTTGGTCAAATTAAAAGATTACTTGAAACCTAAATTTGCTAGAGGTGTGAATAACTTTCTGCAATACTTTTATTTTACAGAAACTGTGATGAGAACTGCAGGAGAGTCAATGGATAGAGATTTCTTTCTAATTATGTAAAGTCTGTTTATCTGTTTCATCTTCAACAGTTAAATCTGGTTCAATTTAAATTATTTATATGCTACTAAATCACAAAATGTTGCAACAAGATACTTCAAAACAACATGCCTCATTCAAATCCAGTGTTATTGAGATTCAGGATCAATAAGGAGTCAATTTTTATTCAATGTATAATCTATTATTACATGTTGATATGATTAGTACTTAAACATATTGATGTTAGACAACCAGACAATAAAACTCCAATGTTGTTATTATTTTCCTATTGTATATATTTTGTATTTATAAAACCTCAAACAGACTCTGTGAAGTTGCAGCTGCTTCTGATAATCTGACAGCAGCAGGTGCTGCTTCACGTACCACAGTACTACAGTTACTGCCTCGGTACTACAGTTACTGCCTCGGTACTACAGTTACTGCCTCAGTACTACAGTTACTGCCTCGGTACTACAGTTACTGCCTCAGTACTACAGTTACTGCCTCAGTACTACAGTTACTGCCTCAGTACTACAGTTACTGCCTCAGTACTACAGTTACTGCCTCAGTACTACAGTACCACTGGTCAGAAGTGTCGCTCGAAGAAAAATGTTTCTGATAATCATTGTTTTTACTGTGGAAAAAACCATCTTGATTAATCTAATAATGTTGAAGAAATGCAGGTAAACGGAAAACAAAATGCAATCTAATTCATAGAGTACAAAACAATCATCAAATCATAGTTTAGCGTAAAGAGAAAACAGAAAGAAAACAGCAATAATTAGCTGCAGTTCTAGAAATATTGTAAATATTACTAAAATAAGAAGTCATGTAAATATTTTTATTATGACTTATTATGACTTTATGTGTTTGTAAATAAAAACCCCTAAAGATCAGTTTTGAGATTGTTCATGTTGTGGAAACAAAACTAAACTGATACTAAACAGTTTCCCCATCACAATTACATGGAATATCAACCAGATAACATGAAATTACATAAAAATGTGTCTATATTAAAGCAATAGTTCTCATCGTTCACATTGTTATTAACACAGCTTTGAATAAAGTTATATTCAGCCAAAAAGCACATCATTTGATTAAAGCTGGAGCAGCACCAGGATTAAAATCATGTTTACCTAAAATAGCTTCACATGAAAATAGATCTGACTCTTAATCATTTGTTGGAGACGCATCTTTACTTTGAATATGCATGATCCCAATTACACAACATTCTTCTTTAAGTCTCATAAAGAAGTGAGACTTAAAGAAGTCTCACTTCTGAGAATTATACACGGACGTGATTCTGTGTTTAATCACGTCTGAGGCAGAAAACCAAAAGCTCATTAAATATTTTATCACTGAAAGCTCTGGAAACACCAAGCTCCAAGTTTGTTGTCAGACTTCCTGCTGGTACCAGAAGAACCCTCCAGTGATGAGAGAGGATTTCTGCCTGAGTCATTTTCAAACACGTCCAGATGATTTTAGCATCAGAATCTGGGTTAAATGAGGATTTCCTGCACTTTCAACGAGACACTGAACACCTCACCAGGACACCTGCTGCTTTATTTCACTGCCGTCAGCTGATCTCAGCTCACATTGTTTACATTCTCAGTTCCACTCATTACAACATCATCTCAACATGCTCAATCAATAATCAATACCCAGCTTAACATCAGACCGAGCCTCTTGGATCAAACCGGACCAGCCCTGCTGGTATTTACAGATCAACATCCGAGAGACAGATATGGCTGTAACCAAAAATACCTCGGCACCCCCACCCTGACCCTGCACAGTTTGATTGACAGCCACCATGTGGCACATAGCTGGAGGTGCAACTGATAGCTCTGCTGCTGATTCCCTTAAAAAGCCATGGGCCCAGCTGACAGGCCTCTCAGATGCTCTCAGCAGCTATTCTTGGCCTTCCACAGATCATTGCACACTCTGCTGCATGAGGCCTACTTCTGCAGCCAAAAATACATCAACACATCAAAACCTCAGCAAATGTCTCCAAAACTTGGAGTCCTGACCCCAGATCTAATCCCACCTTCACCAAAAGCCAGAGTCCAAGTCCAGGAGAAAAGCATATCAGTTAGGGAACAGTGGGACACGAGCTGGAACTACTCACTTGTTTCCACAAGAGTGCCTGGAAGTGATGGGACGGAGCCCGACTGACTAACGGGCAACAGCCCCCTTATCCAGAACGGTTTGTGCAGAAAAATCCAAGGTGAGAACGGTTGAGCCTCGAAATATTCCCTGACAAAAACAAAACTACACAGAGAGAGGCCGTGTAGTTTTGCTTTCCCTCCTCGCAATCCCTCCACCCGAGGCGAGGCTGGGAATGCTCCAACTGCTCAGGAGGGCCCAGACGGTGCTTTAGGGTTTTATACGAAGGGGGCAACCTGCATCACCACCTCATAGAGCCTCCCCATTGGCTGCTGGGACACCCAGGGGGGCATGATGGGAGATGGCAGCCATTTATGAAACCTCCTCTCCTCCAGTTTGCCAGTCATCATGAAGCTGTTGATCAAGCTACTATTCCAATCAATCTGGGGTGGCCTGACTGCAGAATGTTAAGCATTACATGAGACCTGAAATAAAACCCTGAAGAGTTAAACTGTGTAAAAATCTATGCAAACATCAGAGTCATAAAATAAGTGCTGACAAAAAAAAGGTAGCTGAGGGTGAGGCTGTCCCTGTCAGTCAAACTCCCCCCACCTCCATCCAGCAGCACCACCGGCTGGTTGTTACAACACACCAACAAACTTCATTTATCTTCATCCTCAGTCTGACTGATGCAGGTTCAAACCAAGGTTTAAAGGCTCTGCAAATGGAAAGCTCTAGCTCAGGCCTCAGCCAGTAGCTCAGAACTGATCCAGTAGCTGTTCTGTCCCACCATCAGGGTTTGGTAACACCGTTTGGCAACTCATCTATTAATCTTCTATCCATTTGTTGCCCAATCAGAACCTAAGTATCTACAGCAGAAACCTCTGATTTGTTTGTTTTCATTAATGTGAGAAAATTAACCTTTTAAATTCTTCATGGTCTTGTTTACATCCAGTGACTGAATCCAATATTAGCTCATTTAACAAAAATAACAACAACAAAGAAACAAAAAGACAAAAGGGTTTCTTAAAATAAGCACTGAGCAGGGTTATTTTTGAAATACCAAACCTGAGGAATATGGAACATGAAGGAAAGCACATACTCTGTTTATGTTTAGGAGTCAAGAGTCAAAGTATCACAGTACTTTCTAGAGAAAAAAATCTAACTACTCTCATAAAATAGATCAACATTTGTTGCAACGGCCCCTTTGACTTTCAATAACTCATCACCCAATCAGAAACTAAACGCACACTCCTTTTACAGTCTGACAGTTTTGTGTTGTTTTTAAGCTACAGCTGAATAAGCTTTCTTCTTCTTGAGTGTCAATGCTCGAAGCTAGCAGGATTTTCAAAATGGGCCAAATTCTCACGTACTCTGCATTTCTCTCCTGCAGAAATGCTCAGTGCACAACATGTCTTCTCTTAAAAGACTCTTCCCACAGGAAAAACGTATGTCGTCTAAGCTAAGGAAGGTCTTCAGGAGTTTTCTCAGACTCCTGAAGGTAGCCTCCTCAGCAGGTAGCTTCTGTTTCTGTATGACCATCCGTGTTGTGAGGCCAGCCCAGTTTATTGTTCAGGTGAACACAGAGATACTTATAAGAGTCCATGATCTCAATGTTCGTTCCCTTTATGTTCATTGGTGTCAGTTGGGTGGAAATCCACCACCAGTTCCTTGGTTTTATGTAGCATGAGATTATAGCCAGGTGGCTAATTTCACTCTGTAGTCCCATTGGCAGGTTGATGCCAAATTCCAATAATAAATGCTGGAATAATAAAAACATAAAATAACACTGCAGAAAAAAAACCTTAAAATCTCTCTATATTTACATTTACTCAGTGTTGACATTTTTTGCTTTCCAATAGCCAGATTTTAAGATGTTTTTTTAAAATCAGATGATGAGTGATAGGTCAATTTTTTTTTAATCTTAACTGTTTTCCAAGTGTGAGAAGCACAATGGGAAAAACTATCGTGATTGAACAGTCACTCCTGTTCGCTCAATGGTGTTCTTTGGAATAAACTTTTGCAATAGCGATGGAGCATAACCATGAAATATTTTATAAATCAGATGTGAGGTCAGAGGAAGTCTTGTGGTACCTTCCCGAGCTTCAGGCCCAGGTTGAACATAAACCCCATGATCTGAACAGCACCAGAGGGTGGGGGTGGGATGAACTTCACTGAAGCAGAGAGGGTGGGGGTTGGCTCAGATCTAATAGGTGTGAAGTTTAGGATGGTGGGGGAGGGTGTTGCTGTGGGATGGAGCAGAAGTGGTGGATGACGACTCAGAGCTGAGTGGTATATATTTCTGCTAAGAAAAATAAGCAATCACCAAAGATGAGGGGAATTACAAGAGTGGAGGCCTTTTATTAAGTCTTGCCATGGAGAAATTGGAACTTGCAACACATTTAGCAATTTATCTAGGACCCAAACACAGTAACTACTGGTTACATAAACCCCTCTGAACATGAATCGCTGAGTGTGAGTGGGTAGCTACAGTTACTGCTGGGTGATTCAATTTTGTCTCGGTGTTTCGGGGGTTTTGCAACAGTTCCAGCCGGTGGGCTCAGATGTCGACAGTGAACAGCTGCAGTTAACTAAATCTGAACTGAATCCTCCGTCTGCTGGCAGGAGAAAACCTCAGAGCAACAGCGCCCTCTGCAGGTAAGCTTTGAAACAACCTGAAACTCTTAAACGGAACAAAAATGCAACAGGCTGTTAAAATGATTACCTCTTACAGTCAGTTCATGTTTTTTTATAGATAATACATTTATTCACATGGATCCAATGAAGAAATCATCTACTAAAAGTAAAACAGGCAATAATAAATATGTAAATATTTGGTAAATACAATTCTGATCTATACAGTGCATGTTATTAGTCGTCTTTAAAATCTTTGTTTAAATAAAATGTTATATTTCTGACCCACTTTTATTACGAAAACATAAGATCAAGAATAAAAAATGCTACTTCACATTTTTTAAAACCCTAATATACTTTAATCAAGTTGTGAAATGGTATCCTTCTTTGAACCTGGTCCAATTTAGGACATTTTAAATGCATAAAATATTGATATAAATTGAAACATTTTCAAACTTTACCAAAGTTTATAGTAAACTCTGACAGAGATAAAACTAGTGATACTTTATACTGTAACTGTAAATGGCCCTTAATTAACCAAAAAGTAACAATTGACTTCACAGATTACTAACTGAAAGAGTTTATTTTCTTCATTTCAGTTCCAGAAAGTCAAATTTATGGTTTTTTACTGCCTAATTAAATATTTCCCACAAAAAAGAAAAACATGTAAATCTCATACAATTTTAGAGTTCAGTTAAAAAGATTTATACAGTTTATGAAGAAATCCCAAAGATGCTGACAGAACATGATTTTTTTTTCTCTCACTTCTTTACAGAAGCAGCTGTAATATTTCGGGGGAGAATGTCCCATTTGTCCATTGACTCAGCGTGATTCTCCCAGTCCGGATTAATGGGAGGATTATTCAGAGCCATCAGACATCCAAGCCAGTAGCATTCAGCGCTCAAATACTCCATCATATCTTTATGGTTTGTGACTTCGTGTGCAGATAAGGGTTTCTATAGAGAAGAAATAATAAAATTAATGGAATCTGAGGGAGTCTGAATAAATTTCTTTCATAAATGTATTTAAAAACCTTCATATTGTGTCTTTATTATTCTTCTAATATCAAACAAACCTGTGAACCGTTGCCATATTTCTGATTGTAGATCGCCAGCTGCAGATTCTGAATTGCTAACAGCAAGTTTTCTTTAACCTGAAACAGAGTTTTATATTCAGATCTGCAGTAAAACAATAAATAATCTGGTTTTAACATTCCGGTGTTGTATGTAATGCATGTACCTCTGGAGATTCTGTTCCATGTTTGGACTTATCCAACTCAAAGAAACTTGATATCATCACATTCTTTTTTTCCATGTCTGTTCTTGACAAGGTAAACCGTTTCTGTTAGCAGGCGATACGAAGAGGAGACAAATGTAATCATATTAATGGCAGCTGTAGCATGAAATAATAAAGAACAAAGTTGTCTTAGTTCATCAAACCACATTTTACCTGAATCATTTTTTGGACAGAATCTGGTTTTTCCCCAGCTAACTTCAAATCTTCTTTGATTTTTGGCCAGTCACATCTCAGAGTTTCATACATTTCTCTTATTCTGTTTTTACTGACTGGGCTGTTGAGGCTCATAGTGTTTCCTGTTTTTATTGAGGGAGCAACTTCCAATGCCACTCTGTAAGACAGAAACATAATGAAAACTTTCACTTTTATTTGTCAAACCCAGCTTGTCTTAACATTTCTATGAATTAATACCCAAGACCAAAATACCCAATTTGTTTAAGAATTTTTTTTTGTAGTTTTGAAATGTATGTACGATACCTGTCTTTGAAAGATTTCAGTTCTTCCTCTTTTTTATTTAGAACAGACCTAAAAATAAAAAGTACCATTTAAAAACTAAAAACACTTGTTATATGTTTAGTGGTTGAATAAAGACATTTATTCTGGAACTACATTTGATTTCTTTGGAATAAGATACATAGGAGTTATGAAGATATGAGTTATAAATACATTTAATTTCTTGAATTATCTCCTCCTAAAATGAATTATTTTTACCTGGTGGTTTGAAGTTCTTTATCCATCTCACTTTGTCTGATGAAAGGTAAAATAAATCATGTCAAATAACATCAAATCACTGATTAATCATAAAAACAATTCAGGAAAATTGTGAGATGTATTGAAAAACAGCAGCTGTAACCTGTTGCTTTGAAATCTGTGCACTATACCTGTCTTTCAAAATATTTAGTTCTTCTTCTTTTTCTTTTAGATTAGACCTAAAAATAAAAAAATAACTCTTGAAAAACTAAAAACACTTTCTTGTTTTCAGACACATATGCTTAATGGTTCAGTAAATACATTTATTCTGGAACAACATTTGATTTTATTTGAAAAAGATACATAGGGCTTGTGAAGATACTGTTGGAGCTTCCTTTTTTTGGTGTCTGATTTTAATTTTTTAGTCATCTCCTCCTAAAATGACTGAATGTTTACCTAGTGGCTTGAAGTTCTCCGGCCATCTCTTTCATTCTGTTTGAAAACAAAATAGATCAGGTCAAATTACATCAGGTCACTGATTAGTAATAAAAACAACAATTCAGGAAAACTCAAATTTTGCCATTTCCCCAAACCTTTTCTAATGCGATGCGATGACCAAACTTGCAATAAATAGATATACTTAAGACAATTTCAGATCAATTTACCTTATTTCAAAACGTTGAGTGGTTTCAATATGATGAATTCTGAAAAAATAAAAAAAAAAAATTCTACAGTTAATCTTTTTAAGGGTCAATACTTTTAATTGGTTTTATTTATTTATCTATTTCTTTATCTGATTCTCATTAACTCAGGCACAAAAATGCATTTTTAATTTCTGCTTTGTGTCCATAATTCAACATATTCATGTAAGCAGCCCCTACTTTATGAGTATTAAAGAACAGTGCACAGTACCTGAGTTGGAGTTCTGTCATTTCTTTTCCAACTTGATTTAAATCATCTCTGTGAATTAAATAACATGAAAAATGGCTCTGAATCTAGAACATCCTCATTCAGATTCTTATTCAGATCAAACAGAGTAGTAGTCATGAACATGAAGAGGAATTAGAGCTTTTATATTCTTGAATAAAACAATAAACATACCTTATGTGTTGATGTTGCTCTTGTTGATTTTTTTCTATCATGTAAATTCTGTTCAGAACACAAATTTTAATGTAGACAATCCAAGTCAGATCAAATCATTTCTTATTTAGTTAAGTTTTTACTGAAATTCAGGAGTTTAAAGGTTGCAGTAAATATTCAGACAACTGCTAAGATTATTTCACCTTCTCATTGGCTGTACTATTAACTTATTAACTATTCTTTAGATTAAAAGAAGCTAATGTCATGTCCCAGCATTATGAATGAACTGTACCTTTGTAAATGTTTCTCCTCTTCCATTTTCAGATCAGATCTGTTGGTGGAATAATTTGTTACTGAAAAATCATTTTAAAAAAACTTCAAATGTTAATCTGTATAAATTTCTTTAGACCAAAAACCAACAGTCCAGGTCTTCATTTCACTTTTAAAGAAATTACTTCTGTTCCTGTGTTTCAGTGTTTGTGGCTGTTTTCTGTCGGCTGAAGAAATGGCTGATGATTGATGTCTTCGACTGGTTCTGGTTCTGCTGCTGGTTTCTTTCTGTTGATTGTGAATTGTTTCTTTCCTCTGTGGCCTCGGCCGTGTTCTGGAAGGATGAACTGATAAAAAATGAAGATTTGATGTGAAGGTTTCTTTGACTTGTCAATAATTTATACATTTACAAGATAAATATTTCTTAATGAAGTTAAAATGAAACTGATTTGATCTTTGTTGGTTTAAACTGGAATGTACTGAATGGGCTGGACTAGACAATAAATATGTAAATGACATTTAAGGAGGGCTGCAGAGTGGAGCATTAATTGGTCTCTCCAAATTCTCCCTAGGTGTGAGTGTGTGTGTTCATGGTTGTTTGTCCTGTCTGTCTCTGTGTTTCCCTGCGACAGACCGGTGACCTGTCCAGGGTGACCCCACCTCTCACCCAGAACGTTAGCTGGAGATAAACACCAGCACCTCCTGACCCGACTAGGGACAAGGGTGTTAAAGGATGAATGGGTGGGCATTTAAAGAGTCTAATATATTTGTTTAAAGTTCTGAATAATTAAAATTCAAATAAAGACATGCATTAAGAAAAACAATGATAATAATCAGAGAAATTTGACTGTTTAAGTTGAAGTTGCTTTAGTAGATTTTATTATCTACACATGTTGCCTAAATATTTTCCACATTGATCCAACTGCTTATATTAGAAGTTTTGGAAGGTTTCCTGTTGCACAAAGTTCAAAGTCTTCTCAGTTTACTATCATTATTTACATGTATAATAACATTACATGCAAAGTACCTTTCCCACAGAAATTCCAGGCTTTCCCTCTCTTGCTGGAGAGCAGAACTGTAAAGTAAAATACATAAAAAATGTTACTGAATTGAACCGACCTTAATCCAAGAAGTTTACATCAAGTAAATACTTGAAACAGTTAAATAAACCTTCAAACTTTCTGTCGCAGCCTTTCGTTCCAAAAAAGCCAAAAAAAAACCTCCAAGAAAGGCTGTGGGTGGTAACAGGTGGTTTTGGATTTGTACACACTTTGAATTGATTCATTTATTGTAAAAGTAGAAATAAAGGTCTTGTAACTTAGTTGAAATGATAAATAATCTCAATTTAATGTTTGAAGGTGTAAACAAGTGTAAATAAGTGAATAAGTGTTTAAGTGGTCAAAAAATCATTTTACCAAACCTCCTGTCCACACCAGACATTTACCAAACAATCCACCAAGCCCCAAGCACCCGGTGTGTTCTTAATTACTCAAATTGGTGGGCGGGTCTAACAATTAACAACGTAATCTAAATAATTCCAAATATAAAAATTAATTACAAATTTTGATTCTAAATTAACTTAAATATATTCCAACTACCCAAAGAACAAAACAATATTGGTAGAAATTATAAACTACAAAACTTTTACATAAATGGCCACAACACCTTCTGTTGAGGCATATACTGTTTGGAAACCTTTTACTTTTATGTAAAATTATTTATTCTTTTCATAGGAAGACTGGGTGACTTCTTGAAGATGATGTAAAGACAGACATTCAGAAAACCACTTGATACAAAGAAGATATGCAGAATATCATTTCTTAACACAACATATAGAACCTTTAAGCAGAAGAGCTCCAGCAGGTAAATACCTGAAGTTCTACTTATGTCAGATAAGAACAGGAAACTGAAGCTGTTGGACACCAACAGACTGAAAAAACCTTGATTTCAGTGAAGGAGTTCAGGAAGCAGGGTGGAATGAGAGGCTCATCATGTTGGATAACCAACAAATCTGCAGCAACTGTGAGATGCTATCAAGTCTCTGAAATTATTTTTGACACCAACACCTTCACTGAAATGATGTGATGAATCACTGAATTGATTAGTGCAGCTCAAAGGCATTATGGGCTCCAAACTAGCAGAGTATAACTAATAAAGTATCTGATCAATGTGATCTCAGAACTGGAAATAGATGAATTCTTACCGTGTCTCTGCATGTTGACTTTGATGAAAACCAGCGATCCTTTGGATTCTAATTTAACAGATTTATGTTAGTATTTAAAAATCAGAGCAGATCAAACATCAATCATTAGAACTGCATTACTGGTGAAGTAAACATTAAGACTTGGACTGGCTGAATTTAGGTTTGAGCTTTAATTAATTATTTCAGGTCATTAAAGGTTTTGATTTCCTGGAACATTTTGTTTTTTGAAGCATTGATACTGTTACAACATATAGGCATGACAGTTACAGAGAATGTTTTTGTTTTTATATAAAATAGATTTTTTTAATAATTCTTTAAGGAAACAAATGAAGTGTTTTTTTTACAAACTTGGTCTGTTTACCTATTTTCCTCATGCATTTTTTGTCATAAAATGATTTTTCTTCATAGATCAAAGACTAGCTGCCATATTCACTTACAACCTAAACATAAATGACAACAGAAAAAACTCCCATAAAGATGTATGATGTACCTTTGCCATATTGATGTGAACATTCCTTCTGCCTGTACCAGATCAGGGCTGTGGAAAAGAGACAGGCAACAAGAACATTAAATTAATTCAAGATTAGCAGACTGAACAAAAATTGGGGTCAAAAAGAATATTCAATGAATCTGAAGGAGTAAATCCATTTAAATTCACTCTGAACCCGTCTTAGGTTCAGTCTGTTCAACATAAACACACATGCAGAAATACAGTAAATGTCAGTATTACACACACTCCTCTTACATTGAAAATGGAGTTCATAATGAGCAAAAATATCAGTTTCTCATCTTTAATGTGATATTTCGTATATTTTACGTAAAAATAAACAAATCTGGGGGAACAATTTAAAAAATATATCAGTTACAACATCCTGGATGCATAAGTGGAGTGACTTTAAACAAATTGTTTATCAAAATGGAATTTGATTTGTTCTCCCTGTGCATGTGTGGATTCTCTCTGGGTACTCCAGCTTCCTCCCACAGTCAAAAAACATATTAGGTTGATTGGTTTCTCTTAATTCTCCTTAGTGTCCAGTCTGTCTCTGTGTTGCCCTGGCGACCTGTCCAGGCTGTACCCTGCCTCACACCCGTTGACAGCTGGAGATCTGCACCAGCTCTCCTCGCTACCCCACAAGGGATAAGCATGTTGGATGATGAATGGTTTTTAAAAGTAAAATCAGAACTTTATTTACCTCATCACAAGCTGGTGACGGCGTTGAAAGTCTTTCACCTGATTAATGCTGAGAAAAACAAAAACATAACTATCATTATTATTATGATTAGACGATCCACTCATTAAATGTGAGATGTGTTTGAGTTGACAGGCTTATTACACAAATGCTGAGACAAAACTGCAACTTGAGTTTGAATAATAATATTTTTTTTTAAATAAAGTATTATTATTATTTATTTGTTTATCTTATTAATTAAATTAGAAAATTATTTGCAGGATTAGCTCTGATTATCCAGGTTTATTTAAAGAAGCATTGTAGGTGGTGATGGCTGCAGGCAGAAAGGTTCTGCTGTAGCAGTATGTGTAGCTGCAGATTTGAAAAAGCCTCTGCTGTTTTACTGCTCTCTTGGGAAGAGGAGGGTTATCAATTATGTTGTTCAGTTCATGAAACATCCTTCTCTGCACAATCATATCCAGAATCTCCAGTTTTTTAATCAGCCTTTTCAACTTTCACTGGTTCACTATGAGACAAATGATCTGTAATCCTTAGAAACTAGTGTGTGAGTTCTTTTAGTTTTAGAACAAGTCAGTCTCAGTCTCTTCAACTGTCTTTTTACTTGACTTCTAGATACAGGCAAGTAACACAGGATCAGTATCTGCGTTTTTAGTTAAAGATGATGCAAAAGCAGCAGAATTAATGGAAAATAACATTTGAAGAGTGACAGAAAACTAATTTATCAAAAATAAATGCTAAGATTTTGGTTCTCTAAATGTTGATGTGGATACAATATTTTAGCATAATAACTTAATCTATGCACATTACCATTGTTGGAGGGATTTTACGTTTTCTTGCACATTTTCCAAAGCAGCTCTGTGGAGAAATAAAAATGAAAAAGATGTCAGAAAGTGAGAATAATCTTGATAGATTTTCCAAAATGCTGACATGATGGGCATTGTTAGTTTCACTTTACCCCATATCTTTATATTCCTTTTGTTCAATGTCTTCAAGGGTCGTAATTCTTTAAAACAAACAGAAATATTAGTCTAAGATAACTGAATCTCATGAAATTAATTATTATAAAAAGGGAATCTTTTATTCTGTTAACCCCGACTATCCTGATTTCTAAACTCTGTCAGGTTCAAAACCTAAACATTTGATCATTAAATATGTAAAATGCCTGTTTAATACTGATGACAGAAAAGCAATATTATGCACAATCTTCTTTTCTTTATAAATTTGTATTTATAATATCATGTATTGCAAGGTAAAAAGATTTTGTGAGTTAAATACCTCTGGAGGAGTTCATTGTTTTGCTTCGCCATAATCAGATCTATGAACAGAAATATGGATTATAAAAAAACTCAAAGTTTAATTTACACATTTACACAGACTGAACAAATATTTATTTACTTTGAGTTTGCTTTGAAATTCCTGTGAAAACATCATGGAAATCAATAAATCACATTCAGTCCCAAATGGGGGTCCAACCAAAACATTCTGTTTAAATTTCTGAATTTCGATGACACCTATTTACTCAATTATCAACCATGGTTGCAATTTCACATGTTACTCTGCATAAAAAGTTCTCTTGTTGAAAATACAGTTCATAAAAGTCTGTTTTCAAGTAAAACATTTTCATTAAAACTAAGATGAACACAACAATACACTCAAACTGACAAAGAGAATTCAAATCCATTTCCAATCCTGTATTTGTTTTCTATTGATTATGCTGATTTCAGTACAGATTCACTCTATAGGAACATTAAAGCTTAATAAAATATTATCACCTTCCACTGCAGCTTCAAAATCTAAATCTTTAGATCAGATTGTTCATTAATTACTTTACCTGCAGTTGCCTTTCAGTCTTCTCACTGTCCTGTTTTTCTCAAAGTGAATGCGTTGTGCAGGAGTCACATTCGTCTTAAAATAAATGTTGTCTAACTGCTGGGGGATCGAGGGTGGGCGGAGTTTCTATTTTCAGCTCTTCCTACTTAGATTACCATACTGTACCCTGGATCTGCCTCTCAGTATTTTAGTTGGACCCTCAACACAACCAACTGAAGCTTTTCCTACAATGGGAGACTCTTTCATCATAGCTATAGACTTTGGGACTGCATACAGCGGGTATGCCTTCAGTATAACCTCCAGAGGGGATGAAATTGATCCTTATTTGAAGGTCTGGGGTGAAGAAGTTGGCCTGGAAACCCCAAAGACTCCTAGCTGTATCCTTTTTGATAAACAAGAAGAGTTTATGAGCTTTGGTTATGTAGCCAAGGAAGATTACCTTTCAAAAAAGGGCCAAGAAGCAAGAGACATGTTCTTCTTTGACTGCTTCAAGATGGCGCTCTATGACAATGTGAGTAAAATTTAACTAATCATTAAAGGTAAATGACTTCAAATAAAACTATTGAATATAATATTGAATATAAACCTATAGGCAGAATTTGTGGTTGATTTACATTTTATTTTTATAACCTTGACAAGTGCTGAGTTTAAAACACAAACACTCATTATAATCACACTGCTGTAGGACATCAACAGAGATCTGATGATCAAAGCAGCCAATGGGAAGTTGATGAAGGCGCTGAAGGTTTTTACAGAAGCTCTGAGATTCCTGAAGTATGATGCTTTGGAAACCATCAACTCCAACGCAAAAGGGAGAAAGTTCATTCCCTCTGACTTCACCTGGGTCCTGACTGTTCCTGCCATCTGGGATCCTTCAGCTAAACAGTTCATGAGAGAAGCTGCAATGCAGGTAAGACTGAAGTATTTCACTCAACACAGAATAAAAATTTGATTATATTCATTTGAATATTTTGGGTTTGCTTATTCTAAAAGAGACAGTCATGTTATTGATTGCAGGCAGGCATTGTGTCAGAGGGAAATGAAGATAAACTGGTCTTTGCACTGGAACCAGAAGCAGCTTCAGTCTGGTGTAAGAAGCTTCCATCAGATGGTTTCATCACACAGAACATCGGCAGAAACACCCTGGACCAGTCTCCAGGAACTCAGTACATCGTCGTCGATTGTGGCGGTTAGGCTCTTACCTCTGTTTTTATGACTGAATGTTCATATAAATACAAAATTTACATTAAAATTGTAAAAATTCCCTGTTTTGATGCAGGTGGAACCATTGACATCACTGTTCATGAAGTCCTGGAAGGAGGAGCCCTAAAGGAGCTGCACAAGGCATCTGGAAACGACCTGGGAGGACAAAATGTGGACAGAAAATTTAAACAGTTCCTCAGAGAAATATTCTGTGATGGAGTCTGGGACAAATATGAAGAAAACTACCCTGGTGAAGTTCAGAAAATAATGTATGACTTCACACTTTTCAAGAAAGGGGATAAAGATATAGAAATCACCTGCTCACTTAACCTGGGAAGATTGGCTCAGACTAAAAAGGATATTGAAAAGTTCCTTGAAGGAGTTCAAGGAGCTTCCTGGGATGAAGGATCGATCAGAATCTCCAAAGAGAAACTAAGATCTTTCTTTGACGAGAGTCTGCAGGGGATCGTAAAGAGTCTAGACAATATTTTAAGAAGAGGTTACAGAATTGGGTACATTCTGTTAGTCGGGGGATACGCTGATAGCCAGATGCTACAGAGACACATTAGTGAAGAGTACATTGGTGAATGCAACGTTCTGTGTCCATTTAGACCACAGGAAGCGATCCTGAAAGGAGCCGTGATGTTTGGGAGAAACCCGGCAGTTGTAACATCCAGAAAAAGTGCCTTCACTTACGGGCTTGCTGTAGCTAAAAGGTTTGATGCGTCAAAACACAGGGCAGACAAAAAATTCACAAACCAAGATGGTGAGTATTGTGATGATATTTTCATGAAACATGTAGAAATTAATGAAGATGTTGGCTGGAACCAAACCAAAAGCTTTAGCTTGTTTCCAACAAGCTCCACACAAACAACCAGGAGCTTTTATTTTTATCGCACACAACATAAAAGTCCAAATTATGTGGATGAGGAGGGAGTAGAGAAAATTGGTGGGTTTGTACTTGACTCACCAAACACTGAACGTGGCCTGAATCGTGAAGCCAAACTGAATATCAACTTCGGCTTCACAGAAATGAAAGCAACGGCCACAGACATCGATTCAGGTTCAACAAAATCTATCAAGCTCAACTTTATGAGGAGGTGAAAACTTTTCACCTCCTCATAAATTCACAACAACATCTGGTGGCTTTCATAGTAATTCACTGCTGTTTGTCCAAACAAGGAACAAACTGTAAAACAATGTAATAGAGAAACAATGAATTGTAACATTTATCATATTTTAAAACAAATAAGTGTAAAATCATCTGTGATACTGACTTTTGATCACTGTATGTCTGTAAGTTTTCCAATAAACTAATTGTCTGTACATCTAAACCTCAGTGTTCATGTGTTTAAATATTATATTTGCATCAACCATTTTGAGGCAACAATAGAACACAATATAATCACATAAAATCATAGAAACATGTGAAAACCATGTAATACATTTTATTTAAATTATTTGCTCTTTAAGTATTTGAAATATAGTTACTGCTGGTTATAAATAAATAACCTTTATTTTGCAATTTGTTTTTCAGAATTCAACATTTTGCAAACACATAGAAAGTATCTAATCAGGTTTAATTTCTAGAATTTACACTGTTCTATAGGCAATAAACCAGATTTATTGAGGTTAATTAGATGTTTTTGCAATACCCTTAAAATTAAACCTGTTAATTACTGGCCTGTTGGTAATTGAGCAGTAGCACAGATTTATATAAAACAGCCCTTCAATTAAAGTAAAATCTTTTCTAAGTCGAACTACAATTTGTGTCTCTCAGAATAAGATGCTGCACAATAGAGGCAAACGAAGAGTAGCAGAGAAAAACATGTTCAGGTTAACAGGAAACTCAGATGATTAAACAAATTAAATAAAATAGCCAAACAGTTTTAAATTTATGATGCTTAAAAAAGGCATGAAATTTAAAAATTACAACTAAACAAACTTATTAGGTTTTATTGAACTTTTAAAAACAATAATTACAAACATCTATTTTCAACTAAATTTAAAAGGTGGAGTTTTAAGATTTATTAAAGCTCACACTTATGTTTTTTATTCCACAGATTTAACGATGTAGAAAGCGATATTGATTCTTGATTAATTTAATTTCACTCATTTTCAGAAGCATTTCTGATATTTCGGGGGGAAAAGTCCCATCTATCCATCGACGGAGGATGATTCTCCCAGTCAGGCTGAAGAGGTGGGTTGTTCAGCGCCATCAGGCAACCAAGCCAATAACATTCAGAGCCCAAATACTCCAATACATCCTGAGGATTTCCTGCTTGATTTTCAAGAAAGGGTTTCTGTTGACAATAAATAAATAAAATCATTAGTTTTCTTTGTTAATTTTATGAATGGTAAGTATTTTTGGACAAGTCAAATCCACCTGTGAACCAGCATCTTGCTTCTCATTGTAGAGAGTCATCTGCAGGTTCTGAACTGTTAGCTGTCGGTACTGATCAACCTGAAAGAACAAACCTCAGTTCAGACACACGACTGGACCACGAGAGATGACTTCAAAATACATGATGTTACCTTTTGTGGCGTTCCTCCAGCATTCATCACGCTTTCAAACACTTTATCTATCATCATTCTTCTGTTCCTCATTTCATTTTTTGCCTCCCTGAACTCTTTCTGGTGTTATGGGAAAAAATGGAGACAAGCAGGAACAGTAATGGGAGAAACAGCAACATTAGTTTGTTTCAGATGTGCAAGAATGAAGTCCAAAGTTGAATTTCGTGTCAACTGTACCAGAATCAGTTCTTTGACAGAATCTGGATGTTTGTTGTTTGATTTTAAGTTTTTTTTTATTCTTGGCCAGTCACACCTCAGGTCTTCATACATTTCCTTTAGTCTGTTCTTATTAACAGGGTTGTTGAGGCTCATTGTGTTTCCTGTTTTGATTGACAAAGCAACTTCTCCTGCCACTCTGTAAAAACCACACATCTTTATTTACAGAAAACTGTTTTAATTCTACATTTAATGCTTTGTAATATTTGGTGAGAAAATCACTTTAACTGACAATCCAACTGTGAAAAACAAAAAAGAAAACCCATACAGTACCTGTCTTTGAAAGATTTCAACTGTTCATCTTTTTCTCGTAGAGCAGATCTGTGCAATATAATAACCCACTTGTAAAACATTCCAAGTCTTTAATTTATTGTTTCAAAAATCAAACCAGATACATAGAAACTTTCTGACAGAAAAATATATAAATGTTTATAACTGTAGATGTTATTTAGACTAGAAGTGAAAACAAGAAAAGTTGTCCAGGTATTTTTTTATTTAAGTACTGGGGCGTTATTAGACTTCTGGACTCATCAGGGGTGTCCAGCTTTCTAGACCATTTTGAAACAACAAGTAACTCAGAAGCCCTGATTATGTTTGATTTGATTATGTTTATCTAGTGGTCATTGATTAGTTTTAAAGATAGGCCACTTAATCAATCACCTGACATGTGACAACTCCATTGGTCATTTTTACCTTGATTTTTGAAGTTGTGCTTCCATCTCATGAACTCTGTGTAAAAGCAGTGGACATGTTCATCAGAATGTGTTCAACAAGGTCACACAATCTTTCAAGAAAACAGGAAGAATGGAAAAATGGCAAGCTCTTGTAAAGTCTTGTTTTAAAATTCTTGTCAAGAATGACCATACAATTTTAAAGACACAATAATTGTTTAGGTAACAACATTAATAAAAACAACTTGTTTCTTTTATTCAGCGTCCAAGACAGTAGGTCTTGTTTTCTTGGGGGGTTTTTTTGTGCTGTTTTTTCACTGCATTTGCTTTTAAACAGTAGAACATTCACAGATCTAAAACTGAAATGCCACATGTATCTGTGAGGATTTGAGTTTCCTTTGTGTTTATTTCAGGTTTCTGTGTCAATTGAATCTCCATGTTGTCCTGTGTGCCCCTTGATTGTTCGCAGCTGTGTCTCTTTCCCTGATTACCCTCTGTGTATTTAATTATTTAATCCCCCCTGTGTTCCTTGTTGGGTCCTTGTCTAATCTGTCTTGTTTGTCCAAATGTCTATTGTTAACCAGTTGCTGCCAGTTTTGAGCCTCAGCCTTCCGCTCATTCTGTGCTGCCTGGATTTTGTATTTGTATTTTCACCATTAAATAACTATTTATTCCCTACAACCTGGGTCCACTGCGTCTGCCTCACCTCATCCAACCGCACTTCATGACAGTAACACTTTCTCATAGACTGTTACTGTCAGTTTGGAGCTGGACTCTTCCTCACCCAACATTTGCTCTGCAAAAGCAAGCTTAATAAAAACATGGATGGCAGAGTTGAAGCTATACTAGCCGCAAAGGCTGGACTACTGTCATATTGAACCAATATAGTGTATGATGAGATATGAATGTTCGGTTATGAAAGAATTTTTCATTCAATGCTACAAAATTTTTCTTCAAAATATTAAGCGAAAGTTTTACAGTTAACCATTTAAATCAGCTGAATGTTTAAAGTGACAACATTTAGAAAACTTTAATTTGATGTTAACCTCTTGAAATACAAAGTACCTTTGCAGCAAGGGTTCAATTTCCTTTTGCTTTCCAGATCTGTGAGGTAAAATACACAAAATGAAAACCAGCTAACAGTGGATGAATGAATCAATGAATTTATTTATTTACTTTGCCAATTGAAGCTGTTCATCATTCTCATTTATTTTGTTTAAAAGCATCAGAGATATTTATCTTAAGATCTTTTTTTCTGCTCACACACTCATTGAAAAAAATAACATTTCATGTTTTAAATCACTGGATGTAACAGACATTCGTTTGAAAGCTTCAGTTTCCTTGTCTTTGTCTCTATGGAGTAAAATGAGCAGCTCAGCCTGAATCAATGCAAAACCATCAACTGAACAAACACTGACCACAGTCTGATGAGACAATCAATCTCATTGATTAGTTCTGCTGATTTAATCATCTAGCTGTATTGGCTAGCTGCTATCTGATCATGTTTGGTCATCATTTATAGTTGACAGTAACTATAGAATACATTATCTTAAAATTTAAATTAGGCAAATACTTACCTCAGTTTATGCTTTTGTTGAGCAACTTCCTTCTCTTGGATCCCTACAAAAATTATAAGTTTTTTTTTAGTTTTAACAAACCAAAACTTTTTTTCACTCTGGCTGGTTGTTCTGTCAAAGTTTTAAAAGTTAGTTAAAGGGTGAATCTGTTTTTTTCATTTGAGTAAATACCACATCTTTACAAATGATATAATAAATAAGATGTTGTGAGTAGAAAAGACCAGGAAATAAATATGATTGGTCATTTGAACTTAAGTCTTTCATTACCATAAAATCAGTGGATCAAAATTATTTCAACACTATGGGTCCGTTTTATTTTATAACCCTTTCATGCATGAATTTTGATCCTTTCTGTCAAGATTGTTTTCCAAAGTGTTTTTGATTTTCTTAAGGCATTTTTTTACAAAGATTTTTTGTAAAAAAATAATAATCTAAAATTTATTTTTTTTCTATCAGTTGTAATTTTCTCCAAATACAACGTTGTTATCCGTTTAATACAACAGTAGTATTAATCTTTAGGAGTTTATTAATGTCACAATAATGTTTAGAGTCCTCTACAGTGAAAGGAGGCACTGGATATTGCTGAGTTTATCTGAATGCTTTTTTGTTTGTCTCCCATTTGAAATTGAGCAAAAAATGTTCTTCACTTGCAGTGGATCCACTAGTTTCATCTTCTGTGGTTTGTGTGCATTTCTAACATAAAAATACATAAGAAACACTAGAAAATGGCTTTTAGATAGCTGTCCACTGCAGTGACCGCTATACATGAAAGGGATAGGCATTGACTCACTATGCTGTCCTGATGTTACTTGGAACCTAAATTTAATATCAGTTTTGTTGTGGGCCTCATGATGGATATTTTAGTCCCTTGTCTGTGTAAATGTAACTTCTACTTTTAACAAGTTGTTGGAAACACAAGTAACTGCAGGGAGAGAACATTTGTAGTTTTGAGTTTTGACATTTGAGTTTGTAAAACATTTACAAACTCAAATCATAAATAGTTATTAAAAATACTTTTTCAATGGTAGAGAAGTTTCCTTTGAAAATTTGAAAAGTTTCACAGTGAACTTTTTAAATCACCTAAAATCCCAGAGTTTAGAAGTTGTTACTTATTGTTAACATCTTGGAACATGAAATACTTTTGCTGCAAGGCCTCAGTTATTTTTTCTTTTCTTTAAGCATAGATATGTTGAGTGAAATACCCAGAATAAACTCCAACTCACAGTGAATGAATGAATGTTGAAAAATATTTACCTTATCAATTTATCAAGTTGTTCATCCTTCTCCTTTATTCTGTTGAAAACCAACACATATTTATTTTGATGTATCCCATCGGCTCACACAGTTATTAAAAAAGAAAAACAAATTCCATGTTTCAAATCATTTACTGTGACATACGTTCGTTTGAGGTCTTCAATTTCCTTTTCCTTTTCCTTATGAGAAGATCTGTGGAGTAAAATGAGCAACTCACTAAATTAATACAAACATACTGGCTATACTGGCCACAGTTAGATAAAACAATAAACCTTTTTAGTGTTTTTACTACTGAACTTAATGTAAGTCAAATATTTACCTCAAGTGATGTTGCTTCTGTTCGTTATTTTTCATGTCTTCAATCCTTCAAAGAAGCAAATGATTTCATGAATGTTTGTTTACACAAATCTCTCTTTTTTTAAACTCTGATAATTCTTTAACAATTGTTTCATTATAGTTTTTACAGTAAATCCCCATAAATAATTAGCAACTTTGCAAATCAGATAAGAAATTGAGTTATTGTGTGTTCACAATTAAGACCTTTAAAGTGAATAACTTCTGATTATAGCTGAAATCAAAATTAGGTCAACAAAATATCATTTGTTTTTTTAAATCACTAAACTTTTCTTATCGTCCAAATAAAAAAAAAAACACAGTGTTTCACATTAAAACATCTAAATACCTTTCCTGCAAGTCTTTAATTTTCATGTCCTTTTCTTTTAGAGCTGATCTAAGAAGTCAAACAGAATGAAGATCAGCTCACAAAGCTGAAAGAAAAAAACAAAAACAGAAAGAGACAAAAAATTAAAGAAACAGAAATTAAAAGAAAAAATATTTACCATGTATTTTGAAGTTGCACTTCTTCATAATTTAATCTGTGTAAAAACAACAGAGTCGTGATTATATTGATGTTTCCTGCCAGGTTTTACAGCCATCATAAGAAAGAATAAAAAATACAGGACATTTGAAAAGTCCCATTATGAAATGCATTACAAAATATCCAACCACTCTGTTTTAAGATATATTATTTATTTTACTGCAATGGTAGCTTTAAATAAATGCTAGTCTGTAAGGATGTGAAAGAGAAGAGCTCCAGTTAGTTTTTGCTGTCTTCACTTTGAGACAGCAGCTCTGTTACCAGAGAAAGAAACAATCTACAGGATGAACAGACATACAGTATATAAATTAATCTGTTTGCCCTCAAAAAATCTCAGCTTCTTCTATCATAAAAATAGATGGGAAATTCACTTGCTTTAACTTATTTTTGAGCACCATGTATGATTCAGGGAAGTAAACATTTTGTATCCAAACTCTCTCTCTCTCTCTCTCTCTCTCTCTCTCTCTCTCTCTTTCTCTCTCTCTCTCTCTCTCTCTCTCTCTCTCTCTCTCTATATATATATATATATATATATATATATATATATACATACATATATATATATATAGTTATTTAATTTCCGGAAGAGAAATAAATTATTTGACATATATCTCTCAATTTGCTATGCTGTCTAATAATATGTCATTTCAATAAAACAAAACAGATAAACATGGTTACCTGATCTTTTGGTATTTTCCTTTCATCTCATTTATTCTGTTTAAAAACAACACAGAAGTTTGTCATTTGATTTGTCATAATACTCAAAATTCATAACCAAAAAAGAGAAGTTTGATTTTAAAAACATGTCAAACATGTAGCTTTGATTTGTGAAGTACTTTTTTTTATAATGCTGAGTTGTTGCCCTTTTTATTTGCCCTCAAAGGTTTAAAGTTGCAGTATGAGTAAAGGGGAAGCAGAAAGAAGGAGGAATGAGCAGCACCATATGGAGGGGTGATTGACAGCTCTAAGACCCTCCTCCTGCCTCTGATTGGTTGTTCTACATAGCCCTCTCATATAAATAATATAATCTCATGACATAATAACAGTTTCAACAAAAATATTTGTATAAGAGTTACATGCTGCTGCTTTAAGGGCAAAGATTTACAAAATAAAGCAAAAAACAAACAAAAAAGTAGAAAAAAGTAAATGCAGTAAGTGAACATGTTGCACAAGATCTACAAAGATTAAATATGGACTGAATTACAAATTTAACAGTGGTTAAGACAGCACTATTTAAATGAGGATTTTGCATGAGCCACTAGATGTCATCATGGAGTTGCCGGAGAGCAGTGGCCATAAAAGAAAAATGAAGTAGAAAGTCATTATGTTGAACTAATATTAAAAATGCATTTCATTTAAATTAGTATATAAAATGGCAAACAGTAAAAATGTTTAAAGATAAATCAAACTAAAGATCTAAACCATAGCATTTTTTCCCTATATCAGTAGGTGCAGGTGGCTTCCATTGATTTTAGTATAATTTGTCAAGGAATAACAACATAGGAATGGTTTCATTATTAAATGGATTTAGAGTCAATGCCAGAACCATTTCTGAACGGAGACTTCTGCAGATTGTTTTATAAGTGGCTCTTTAATCTGCCAAATTTTACAGACTTTTTAAATAGTGACAATTTTGTTTCTCATCAATAAATGTAAAGTACCTTTCATTGATTGCTTCAGTTTCCTTTACTTTGTCTTTTAGAGCAGCTCTGTGGAGTAAAATATGAAACATGTAAAACAGCTCAAACTGAATTAATGCAAGGCTGAAGAAACACTGGAGTCAGTCAGTTGAAATGTATCACATGGATTATTTCTGCTGAATTTACTTCTGAGTTTTTATAGTGTATTGATTTGATGTTCCTGCTTGTGAGTCTGCACTGGATTTTAAGTATATTACGTTTTATATTTATTAGTGGTGGAACTTTTTAATCAAATGCAGGGAGTGTAATTAATTAATCAAAATTAATTTTAAAACTATATATAGACAGAATAAAAAACATTTTCAAGCCAAAAACCTGCTGCTAAAGCATTGAATAAACAGACATGTGACATATTTTAGGCTTGAATAACTCCTTTTTGCACAACGTGAACACAGTCTTTTCCAGTGTCCTATTAGATTGTTTTTGAAGGAATCTTGGTCTCTTTCCAGTGGACCAAGAGAAGCAGCTTTATCATCCAGTGCTGTTGTTTGCAGATATCGCTTGTAGATTGGATTTATGGGCGTACCAAAAACTCACAAATAGGTTTAATTTTGTTTTAACACTTCAAAATCTATGTAACCACTTAATTAGACAGTTCATCTCACCATGGTTTTGGGTTACTCTTGGCAACTGAAACAAAGCCCTAATGTAAACTGGTCTGGTTTCTGGTTTTAAACCTGTCACCATAAAACTTGAATGTTGTAGAACACAAGATTAATCCAAAATTAAGAGGAGCCCCAAGAATCCAAGTGGACGCAACTAGAAACGACATAACTAGGTTTAGAACAATGTTATCACTGAGGGATCAGTTCATCCCATCACTATCAGTATTTACTATGAAAACATTTCTCACCTATAATCTGCCCAGAGGTTTATGTTAATCCACCAGGAAAAACAAGAAAAGTCACTCCTCTGACAGAGATGGTGGCTATTTGTTGACAAGAAAGTTCAAACATCCATTTTTGCCAATCCATCACAGAGGACAGTAAACACATCTCAACACCAAGGAAGGACTTCTTATTGCACACTTACATACCGACATACCATGAATTCCTTTCTGTTTCACTTATCAACTTAAAAGAAGTTGATAAGTGAAATAGTGTAACCGATTTGTACACTTGGGTCTTTAGCTGGAAGATTTTAAAAACAGCATATTTTTGTCTAGTTCTGGTCAAATTTATCTAAAAAGTTACCTTATCTTCTTATGTTGCTGTTGCTGTTTGCCTTCCATAGTTTCAATTCTTCATGCAAACATGAGGCATGTGTTGGTAATGTAAATCAGGACGTACATGTGACATAAAAAAAACAAACAAAACAAAACTGTCAGATAGTTCAATGAATCCAATGTCAAGAACATAATCCAAAAAAATGTGGTCTGAAAGCCTGGTCTGTAGTTATAAAAATCTACTCTCTTGTTATTATTATTTTGGGTGGAGGGAGTAAAACTAAGAAGAGCAAATGGTCAGAAATTTTCTTCAGTTTTACATCAAGAATCCTGTTATTTGCTGAGCTACTGTACCGTTTGTTGAGGGAGGCCAGGCTTTCTTCTGCTTGTTCTAATATACATCTGTACATAAAATGAATGGAATAAAAAGGGACAAAAAAGGATTTACTAAAGAACACTTTGCCTACATGACATTTGCATTTCTTGAAATTATTTGCACACTGTTTCAAAATAAAAATCACATTCTTACCTTATGTCATCATGAGACTGAAGAGAAGCCATTCTTCAACTTTTAGAAACAACAAGTATTAATTATGATGCCATTCATGAGACAACATATTCTTTAATTAATCCAGCAATTGTACAATCTTGTTGAATTAAGCTTACACATAACTTCTCCATGTATTATTCCATAGGAACAGAAATTTTATTTTTTGTCCAAGAGCACCACTGTGCTTCTTGACAGACCTGGACTACAGAGAGGAGGTGGAGCAGCTGGTGGACTGGTGCAGAGACAACAGCCTGATCCTGAACGTTGACAAGACGAAGGAAATGATCGTCGACTTCAGGAAGAACCGGCCCAGCCACGCTCCACTGCTCATCAACAGCTCGGCTGTGGAGGTGGTCAGCAGCACCAAATTCCTGGGGGTGCACATCACTAACGACCTCACCTGGACTGTGAACACCACGTCTCTGGTCAAGAGGGCACAGAAACGCTTGTATTTCCTGCGGAGGATGAGAAGAGCACACCTGCCCCCGCCCATCCTCAAGACGTTCTACAGAAGCACCATAGAGAGCATTCTGACCAGCTGCCTCTCTGTGTGGTGTGGAGGCTGCAGCGCCTCCGACTGGAAGAACGTGAGGAGAGTGGTGCGGACAGCAGAAAGGATCATCGGGGCCCCCCTTCCCTCCATTCAGGACATTTCATCCCAGCGCTGCGTGTCCCGAGGCCGAAACATCGTCAGTGACCGCTCACACCCCCACCATGGACTGTTCTCCCTGCTGCCCTCTGGAAAGAGGTTCCGCAGCATCTGGTGCAGGTCCACCAGGTTCCGAAACAGCTTTTTCCCACTTGCCATCAGACTGCTGAACTCTTAACTGGACTGCACTCAAAATTCTGGTCTCCACTTTATACCTTGCACATGTACATAACTAAATAACTTCCATTTTACTGTCAGCCCTGCACTTTATATTTTATATTCATATTTTATACTGTATTTTATTTTATTCTGGAGTAACCTCATAACATTGGAACCTCAAAACACTGTCCTGAACCGTATGCAACGAAATTTCGTTCTGTATACACCCTGTGCATGCAAAATGACAATAAAGTCAGTCTAAGTCTAAGTCTAAGTTTAAGTCTAAATATGCTTCGATAGTACCACTAGTGTCCTTTGGCAATAATCAGATGCAATATTTTAAAAAGTCCTAAAACATTAAATTTGACCAAGTACCAAACAATACTAAAGTTATTTTGGAGGATTCAGATTTAACCACACCATTTAACTCCTTTTATGCAATGCGCTTCATGTTTTGTTGCATATTGTAGCTCTGGTCAACTGGTTTATGAAGTTAAGTAAATATGTCTTTAGATTAAAACAGAATATATTGGTAATAAATTGCACATGTAGTTTATACAAACATTTCATTCTATAACTTAGTTTAAACTAATACACTTACCTGGAGTTACAGTCGTATCACTTTCCTGTTGCTCTGCTTTGTTTTGTTCAAGCAGAATGTGTCAGTCAGATAATAATCAAGATGTTGCTTCATGGAAGGGTTGGACTTCCAGTTCATCCTGCCCAGTAAAGGTGTATATATAAATATCTACCTGAAACACCTGCCTCTCAGTTCCTGATTCTTTTCCTCTGCACAACCTGCAGGACCTGTTCCAGCAATGGGGGAATCTTACATCATAAGCATAGACTTTGGAACAACATACAGTGGATATGCCTTCAGTTTGACATCCAGAGAAGAAGAAGTAAACCCTCATGTGAAGTTTTGGGGTGAAGAAGTTGGACTAGAAACCCCAAAGACTCCAACCTGCATCCTGTTTGATGAACATCAACAGTTTGTCAGCTTTGGATATGAAGTCAAACAGACTTATTTAAGGAACTCAGGCAAACAATCCAGAGCAAAGTTCTTCTTTGATTGTTTTAAGATGTCACTCTATGGCAAAGTGAGTAATAAACATTTGTCAACAATATATTTGAGTCTACTATAAAAATCTCAGCATTAATGCTGCAGTATGTCACTTTAATAAAAAATATATTCTTTTTTCCATATGTGTTGACATTATGACAGCTAGTGAAATAGTAAAGAAATTGAGCTCCTCTGCCTTTTCCCAGTGCTAACTAGAAAACCAATCAGAGCCAGGAGGAGGAGGGTCTTAGTGCTGTCAATTGCCATCCATATAAGCTGCAGTTTCCTCCTGACATCAGAGCCTGTTGTGAATGCTAGGCTAGTTAGCATGGTTGATTGACATTAACTGACTGATTTTTGATCGAGAGTGGTTCATTTCTTCAAATGGTAATAATAGCTCAGGAAGAATGTGGAGGTAATTGATCTTTTCACAGGACTGTTTCATAACATATTGCCACAACATAGTGAGAGTTTTAACAAATATCTAAAGAACATATATATTTTAAAAAATGTTACATGATGCAGCATTAAAGTACATTTTTATTCTTACACTGCTGATGTTATTAGAACATTATGTCTGCAACAAAATTCAGGTTTTCATATCTGAATGATACTCTCTTTATATTTGTCTTGACTGAACTAATATAACTGTTAAACAGTATTTTAAGGTAACAAACGGCAACACAATTCTGACAGTGACAGTGGATTTTTTTATTTGAATATCTTTCAGTTGATTTGTGAGGTTTTTTTTTATGATTTTTGAGCTAATTCTTAAACTACATTATAATGTCTTACAGTTTTTTGTAAGATATTACAACAAAATGTTTCTACTACAAAATTCTGACAGTGCATGGGTTTTCTCTTCAGAGTGATGATCTCTATATGCTTCAATTCATTGAACTAATATAATTATCAAATATCTCTAGAAAGTCACCACAGATCTCACAATTAAAGCAGCCAATGGGAGGGAAATGAAGGCTCTGAAGGTTTTTGCAGAAGCTTTAAGATTCCTGAAAGATGACGCTCTGAAGACCATTCAACAAAACACTGAAGGAAAGAAGTTCACAGCCTCTGACTTCACCTGGGTTCTGACGGTTCCTGCAATCTGGGATCATTCAGCCAAACAGTTCATGAGAGAAGCTGCAACTCAGGTAAAACCCACAGACTGTTAGACACAACAGTAGGAACATGTCCTTATTGTTTCAAAATGTGGATTTTATCATTGCACGCAGGCAGGAATTGTGACAGAGGGAACTGAAAATAATCTGGTGTTTGCTCTGGAACCAGAAGCAGCTTCAGTCTACTGTAAGAAACTACCATCAGAGGGTTTCATAGCAGAAAACGGGGGTGAAAGCAAACTGAACCAATCTCCAGGAACTCAGTACATCATTGTTGACTGTGGAGGTAAGACAGGGTAAACGATCAAAGTTGTTGTTTAAATCAATGAGAATAAATATGAGATTTACTATACAAGACCACATATGCAGACACAAAGCAATGACAATTTAAATGTGTCAATTAAATATAATCAGTTGAAAAGGCTGGGTTAATGGAATTACAGTAATCTAACTTGAAATGTATTATTTAGTCTTCTGACCCTTGTACGTTGTCTAAAGCAGTAATTCTCAAATAGTGGGACAATCAGGTTTTGGGGGCACGAGAACTTTATTATTGTCTTTATTTATGGTTTACTGATAAACCATCCTCAGTTCACAAAGTGTAAGCTGCTCAAATTAATCAACAGGCTGCCAGTAAAAGTAGCTTGCACACACACACACACACACCCCCACACACACACACACACACCCGAACACACCTGCACACCCCAGCACACGTGCACGCCTACAGACACACGCAGGTTTGCACAAATTTCAGAGCTGATAGAGGAGAAAAAATTGAGAATTTTGTGACTGTGACTGAAAAATGGCAACAGAAACAAGAAAAGCTAACAGAACAGAGTACTAGGGCGAGACGGATATATTGCCAGAACAAATTTTGGTAATAATTCTGGTAGTAAATTACCAGAATTTACTGGTAATTTCTGGGAGTAAATTACCAGAATTTACTGGTAATTTTTTAGTGTGTCTTTTTTCGGCTGAAAAAAGACACACTATTACCAGAAGAAAGTAAATTCTTTCTTTGAAATGGAAAGCTGTTTTACAATTGTTTGAAAGTCCTGCTGTTGATAATACACTGATCCTGATGTAGTAAAAGATGAAATATTTACTCATTTAATAAGCCAATGCCAACTATAATTTCACAAAATGTTCAACATTCCTCATTTTAATACAGTTTTGTGTCGTTGCCATAAAATTATTGGCACGTTCTTCCATTATTACTACTGGTATTATTATTTTTGTATGACATACTGTATATCTTAATGTTACGATTTTATTCTCGTAATATTACAACTTTATTCTTGTGATATTTTGACTTCATTCTATTAAATTGATGGAGAAAATTTATGTTCCATATGAGGTGCATGACAGAAGATAATTGAGGTCCATTGGTCTAAAAACTTCCATTTTGTGTGTTTCAGGAGGAACCATTGACATCACTGTTCATGAAGTCCTTGAAGGAGGATTTCTGAAAGAGCTGCACAAAGCCTCTGGGAACGATATGGGAGGACAAACTGTGGACAGAAAATTTAAAGAGTTCCTCAGAGACACATTCTCTCCTGAAATCTGGGATGAGTATGAAGAAAAGTATCCCAGTGAGGTTAGAAGAATTATGTATGAGTTCACACTTTTCAAGAGAAAAGATGAAGATATGGAAATAATCTGTCCACTGAATCTAGGAATGATGGCTCAGAAAAAACAGGACATGGAAGAATACTTTAAACGAGTACAAGGAGCATCTTATGATGATGGAGTAATCAAAATATCAAAACAGAAACTGAGATCTTTTTTTGAAGAGAGTCTGTGGAGCATCACTAAGAGTCTAAGAGAAATCTTTTACAAAACCCGCAGCATTAAATACATTCTGTTGGTGGGAGGTTTTGCTGAAAGTCAGTATCTACGGAGACACATTACTGATGAGTTTATTGACAACTGCAAAGTTCTGTGTCCTTTTAGGCCCCAAGAAGCCATTTTGAAAGGAGCCGTAGAGTTTGGAAGAAACCAAGGTGCAGTGGCATCAAGAAAAAGTGCCTATACTTATGGAGTACATCTGTCAGAGGAGTTTAAGAAGTCGAAGCACAGGGAGGACAAGCAATACAAAAACAAAGATAGCATCTTCTGTGGTGATCTTTTTGGCAAACTGGTTGAAATTGGTGAGGATGTTCACTGGAATGAAACCAGAAAGTTCACAGTATATCCTTTAGAAAGAGACCAAACAAAAATAATTATTGGATTTTATCGCACAAAGAAAAAAAATCCCATGTATGTGGATGAGGCAAATGTGGAAAAAATTGGCTCATTTGTTGTTGAGTCACCGGACACATCACTTGGACTGAACCGTCAGATTGATCTAGAGATAAAGTTTGGCTTCACAGAACTGATGGTAACAGGCACTGACAGGGAGTCAGGCTTTGTAAGCACAGTGAGCCTAAACTTTATGACAAATTAATTTTGCTTACAGAAAATAAAAAACACTGTAACTTTTAAGCCATGAAATAACAACTTCCTGAACTGATTATTCCATCTTAGTTTAACTTTGCCCATATTTCCCAAGAAAACGACATGCATCCAAGAAACCTCTTTAATACAGAAACTAAATGAAGTCCAGTTCATTTTCCATTCGGTGTGTAGGCAAAATAAATGCAATATACAATAAATCTCTTAGTTTGTTCTGCTATGCTTTATAAATGCACATTGTTGAGTGTCATTAACATTAAAATGCATGAGAAAGCAAAAAGATGCAAAATGCACACTAATGTGAAGAATATAAGGATATCATGCCATGATGTCATAATCCATGACCTGTGAATATTCAGAAACCATAAAAGTTATTTCACATTTGATCACTGTTTAAGAATCTGTGAATATAGGGCGTGAATATAGTGGCGTAGGGGATGGCGCGACCCATGTTTGGAGGCCTTGAGTCCTCGATGCGGACATCGTGGGTTCGATTCCTGGATCCAGTGATCTTTGCCGCATGTCTTCCACATATCTTTTGGAGGTTTGGATACGCACTGAACATTGCATGGCAGCTCATATTACCAGTGAAGCGCGACCTACCACAGTCACCAGCGACACCCCAACAGCAATTTTGCTTTCTTTTTGTCCATATAAAGAATGACTCCTACATACATTGTAAAAATATATTACTGAAAGAAAAAAATCACAACTTTATAATTAAATTGTGTGTTTTTGTTAATACAATAACATAGAAATCATTATTTAAAAAGAAAAAAAAAATCAGTTCAACTTAGGGCGCCCCCAAGTGGCCCTGGGATCCAAAGCAGCCGCTTGCTAATGTACCTGCTTAGTTTACCTGGGGTGGCACTGCATTGAGGTGTCATAATCCCATGGAGCTGGAGTTTTCTTGCAACATTTTTGGTTTCATTCTTCTTCTTTTGTCCTGTTTTGTTGGGTTATGTCTCCAAATTTCTTGTGGTGAACTCTGGTTGAGTCATTTTCTGTAAACTCCCAGCTCATCCAATCATTCATGCCTTCTAGTTCAGTCTGTCCCTTGTAAGATCTTTTCTTGCCATGCCAGTTCTTAATTGATTCTGATTGTACATGTTGGCTGTTCATATTCTAATTTCATGTCTCCTGCTGTTTACATTTTCACTTTTTTAAAATATATTTTTACTACAAAAATAGTGTACTGTCCTCTTTCCTAGATTTGGGTCCTTCTCCACACAGGGACATAATACTTAGACTCAGACAAAGGTTAAAACACTGACAAAGGGTAGTTTCACACTGTAGCCAAATATTGCACAAATCTGTTTTTATATAAAATCCTATATCTCACAAAGTGTTTTTAAGTAGGTCCAGGGCCACTTTCATATGCCATGTCACATTTTGTCTGACTTTTGCATCTGCGTTAATAATCACACTTGTGTTTTCTGTCCCTTGTTGCATTTTGTGTACAATCATCAGCACATCATTTCAGAAATGCCACTTTCAAACACTTTGGAAATCCAGTTGACATACTTTGACATAACCTTAAACATTATGTTAACCTTAAACCTTATGTTTAAGGTTTGTCAACCCTCTGACTGAAAGAAATCAGTTCTACAAAGAGGGAGCTGGGATTCCACCACTGTGATGCAAAGGTGAAGTAGATATTACCAGTTACCATAAAGACATAGTTGTTGCCGCTAAGAGTATCAAAGCCAGTTATTCTGTTCAGGGCAATTCCTTTTCTACATAGGGCCAGTTTGGCTCTTTTGTAACACTTTTTTTTGTTTGTTTGTTTTAGTGCAACAGGGAAATATTATATTGTAAAGTATCAATTCTACGTCAAAGGGCCAATTTGGTTCTGACAAATTTTTATCTTTTTTTCTCAAAAGCACTTGAACATATAAGGGAAAAAACTGGAATGAGACTTGAAATCTGCCAGTTGCCAAACTAGTAATATTTACATGAAGCCTCTGGCCTTTTTAGATTTTCAAGTTTACAATATACCGTATAGGAGATTTTCTTGCGTTCTGCTCCTATTTGTGATAGTTAAATATCGTCTGTGAAGAAAAACTGGTAATATATCTGATAATAGTGACAATAGAAACACTGATCTTTTGACCGTTGCGTTTCTGATATAAACTTTAAAAGTAAAAGTAACATGTCTTATTCTGTTAAATCATTTACAGGTTCCCAGCAGACCTTATCTCTGTTACTGTAAGCAAGCAGATAAAATGTTTACGATGCAACACATAGCAGTTTCTGTAAATGTTGTTGTGCCATTAAAATATCACATGGCTGCAATGAAACTAGCTAACACTAAAATACTAAAACAGATATGAAATGAATGATATAAAATATTATTTTCTAGCAGATGTTTTGCCTTGAATATAATTGTGAACAAAGTGTAGGTATTATCTCTCCAGACACACTTGACAACTGGAAGTCACAATTATGTGGTAAAAAAAAGAAAAAAAAAATCTTCCAGTAAGTGTGTTAAAACACCTGACATGTCCTTCCCCAATTAGACCATTCTATTTGATGTCCTATCAATTAGGACATCAAATATAAACATTATAAATATTATTTACATGTTGTTTTCATCTCAATGTTTACAGATTGTTATTTTGTCTGGGCTTTAAAATTTATCAAATGTGTAGAGAGTATGATGACACAGCATTATTAGAATCAACCTGATTACTGGTACGATCAGGTACTAATCGTACCCAACTGGGGTTGGGTTTTTACCAAGCCCAGTTCAACTAGTTGACCATTGTCCTATCTGCTATAGACTTACTTCTTTTTGATTATACTATCTGGTGGTGCTACACATTTTTATGAGTTCCTCGGTTATTGTGCAACATAAACAACCCCATCATCTTGGCTTTCTTATCAAGTTTCTGAACAACAACCCTAAATGACTCACAGTGGGAGTTCGTTTAGTCAGTTCTGGAGAAAGTTAGGAAGACGTATCAGATGCTGAACTGTAAATTAATTGATGTCAAAGATTATGACAAGAATCCTTTTGAGAAAAATAAACATTTTAATTCACAAAAAAAATTAAAGATGAATGTGATTAGTGTGTGAAACTGTGCATAAAATCACTTGAACCAAATTATTCTCCTTATGTCACTGACTTGTTTGTAAGTTTCTCAAGAATTCATTTCATGTTTTTTAAAAAGTGTCTACAAAGTAGAAAGTGACTTTAAAGTTGGATGGAGAGTATGGTACATTCAGGGAGTGTTAGTGTTAAATACTCTATTATAAATATAAATGTAGATTTATATCTAGAATAATGTAAATCTACATTTCTAGATTTACATTTTCTAGAGCAATTTGAGCAGTTGAAATAAATTTTAACTGCTCAAAATATTGTTGAGCAGGTTTCAGTTTATCTCAAAATTAATTTGAGATAAACTGCAAAGTTAATTTCCAGTTTATCCAAAAGACTAAAATGATAAAGAATCAAAAACCTTAATGGTTTTCATTTATAGTTGTACCAGAAACAGCAAAGGGAAACTTAAATTTAATATTAGTTGTTGCTTTTTGGATTTGAATAGAAAAGAATATCCACTAAACTGTTAAAAAAATCTTGAGAATAATTGACATTATTTGCTTACATCAAATTCAATTTGAAAATGGTAGAAAGCAAGTAAGCATTTTACTTTATTGACAAGGTAAAAATAGAATAAACACCAACAACATCCTCTGCAGCTCATGACTTCAGTTCATACTCTCTGGTGTCAGAGAAGTAGTTTATTGATCATTTGAAATATCTTCTCACAAGAGAAAGAATAAATGTTTACCCTGTTCATCAGAAAAAAAAATTAAACCTGTTTTCATTCAAATATTTGTTTAAAATTTACCAAACAGCATTTTGTATGCAGCTGTTCTGCTGGAAGCATCTTCCGTATTTGTCATGAATTGCGGGTGTGAGGTGGTGAGGTAGACGCAGCGGACCCAGGTAAGATGAATAATGATGTTTTTTAATGAAGAAGCACAGTCCAAACAACGAACAGCAGGCACATGGAAACACTGACGACGAAGAAGCTAACATTGACGAGGACCCGACGAGGAACAAGGAACACAGGTGGAGTTAAATACACGGGAGGGTAATCATAGAAACGAGACACACCTGGGAACAATCAAGGGGAGGACAGGACAACGAAGAGACTTAGGGACACAGAAAACTCTAAATAAACAAGGAAAAGCACAGACCATGACAGTATTAAAGTACGTAAGTTGTTCCAATTTTCTTTTGCCCACTGCTTAGGAGGAATGTTAGTATAAAACTAATAACCTGATGCATCCAGCTAGGCTTTAAGACTGGCAATATATGATTAACTGACTTTGATTGTACTGTATTATGATGAGGACTAAATCAAATTACATGTTGATTGATGTGAATCTGACTATGTACTATCTACTATGTAACTATAAGGTACTAAAATCTTCTGTTTTATCCAAGTCAATTTAGTTAAATTACAGAGTTTTAAAAATTCCTTTTGAAAGTCCATTTTGGTTCCTGGAAAAGATTCCTGCTGTGGAAACATAAAGAACCACCAAGAAGTCAGTTCTATTTCATCTGGGGAGGCTGGCTCAGAAACAAAAAACATTGAAACATTTTTTTAATTAGTACAAGGAGCATCCTGGGATGAAGGATCAATCAATATCTAAACATAAACTGTATAAATATAAATCTTTTTTCTCAAAGCCTGCAGAGAATCATTCACAATCTTAGAGAAATCTTCAACAAAGATTTCAACATTGGGCGCATTTTGTTAGTGGGGAATTCGCTTCGTGTGTTTCCCCAAAAACACATTATTGATGAGATTATAGATTATTGTAAAGTTCTGTGTCCATTTACGCTTGGAGACGCACTACCAAATCAACAGAGGATTACAATTTTGAAAAAGTGCTTTCACTTATGGAATTGGAATTGGTGTCTCCAAACAATTTTCTTTTTACAGTTTCCTAATAGGGCTATTTGGTCTCCATATGATGGCAAATAAATCTTCATCTGTCATGAGCTGGGGGACGTTGATATCAATCTAAACAAGGACAATAACATATAATTTGTTTAAAACTACAAAAATGGAATTAGAATTGCACTCAAATTATATGATTTAAATTAGATAACATTGAGAGACACATGCTTTAAAAAACTGTACTTTTTGAAATCCAAACTTTTTTTCAGCTAGTATCTTTTCTCTCAGCATGGTCTCGATAGTTTCCTCAGGAATATTCCTTTGTCTCAGGAAATCACTCAGGTCATCCATTTTGTGATCATACATTTGAAGAGTTAAAGGTAATTTTATTTATATAGCACACTTTCAGCAACAAGGCAATTCAAAGTGCTTTACAGGAATTAAAAGGAAATACAAACAAAATAACAACCCAAAGGAAAGAGCAAAAGAAGAAGAAGCTAATAATGTTGATCCAAAGTAAATAAACTAGATATTTAGGGTTGGTAGATAAGTATATTATATATTCCTTTATTTAACCAGGTAAACCCCGTTGAGATCTAGATCTCATTTTCAAGAGGGACCTGAGCAAAAAATTTGCAATACATAGCAACCTGGTTACAAGATAAAAACAATTAATACATATGCACAAGTATAAAACAATAAAAACAATTTAAAAACAATGACACTGTTTCATAGAATCTTGTTGCCTATCTTTAAGAACTGCTCGAAATAAGTCCAGTGAAATCATTTCTGACATTTTAAGTTCAGACTGCAACTGATTCCACGCTGTGGGGGCAAAACACTGAATGCCTGCTTCCCTTTTTCAGTTCGAAAGCATGGGACATGCAGAAGAATAATGTTATTGGAGCGAAGAGAACAAAAACTGACAGTTCTATGTAGGAGAGTGGATAAATATGCTGGGGTTAGACCGAGTAAAGATTTATACATCAGGATCATTAAATGATTGTTTCTCTTAAAGGAGGCCATTCAGCTTTTGCGTACAAATCACAATGATGTGTCAGACATCTGCTACCGGTTATAAACCTTAAAGCGCAATGATACACAGTATTTAATGATTGAAGACATTTGGTCGAAGCATTCATATATAAAACATCTCCATAATCCAAAAGTGGCAGGAATGTCGCTGCTACCAATTTTCTTCTAGCTTTGAGTGTAAAACAAGATCCATTTCGATAATAAAACCCAATTTTCATTTTCAATGTCCATAGTAGATTTGCTATGTGATTTTTAAAAGAGAGTTCATTATCTAGAATAAAACCAAGATATTTATAATTACTGACAAACTCGATTTGTGCTCCTACAGCAGTGGTAAGCAATAGTGAAGTTTCTGGTATTTTTCTAGCATGTGAGAAAACCATTGCTTTTGTCTTATCCACATTCAAAACCAACTTCAGAGTTTGTAAACGTGTTTGAACTACATTAAAAGCAGACTGCAAATACTGTATTGCCTGCGATAGTGATGCAGAATAGCAGTATATTATTAAATTGTCAGCATAAAAATGGTAAAAAGCATTAATTAAGTATAAGTAAGTATCCTCTGGTCTAATTCCTTTTCTGGTTTGGAAGAATAGGAGTCTAAAAAGTAGTTGCTAATGTAGTTTTTCTGAGTTCCAAGTTCTAATCCCTGTTATGGGTTGCTAAATAAGTGTAAGTAAGTATCCTCTGGACTTTCTAAGTGTGCTCTAAATTTGTAAAAGTAATGAGTACTCCACAGTTTCTAAGTAATAATAAAAACTAAATGTTGCTGTTCTGGAAGAATTTTTTTCTGGATTCTAAGTTCATTCTAGAATCCAGAATTCTGGGTTGCAATAATATGAGCCTCTCTGCATAATAATCTAAAAATTAATCTAATATTGGTCTAAATAAAGAGTACTCTACAGTTTCTAAAATATAAGCTAAAGAGTGACTAATAAACTAAAGTCTCTGGATTCCAAGTTTGTTCTAATTCCTTTTCTGGGTTAAAAGTGAGTACACCACAGTTTCTAACAAAATAAAATAACAAAGAGGAAAGGACACATTAGGGCACATGGCAACATTCAGACAAAACAAAGGGCAAAACAAAGACATCAGTGAAGGTGGTGACATCATTATAATAATTTTACCTGAAAAACTAATCATGATATAGCCATAATGCCTTTCAGCACTGTTTGTTGTCAAATGATTTTACTAAGGCTAAACTTGAACAATTTCAATGTTACAAATAAATTCTTTTACAAAATATTTAACATTTTTTTTACTTTTGTTTTCTAATCTATAACCAGTTATTTAATTTGTGTAACTACACAAATATATGCATATACAGTGATTGCATTTTAAAATGGACACATCTTGAGAAACCTCTTTAAATTTACAAAAAAGATAAGATTCTTGAAAGATGATGCACTGGAAACCATCAATAAAAGTGCAGCCGGTAAAAAGTTCACAGCTCGTGACTTCACCTGGTTACTGACTGTTCCAGCCATCTGGGATCATTCAGCTAAACAGTTCATGAGAGAAGCTGCAATGCAGGTATTTTATTGAAAAACTTTTTAAAGCTGCTGCATGCAATTTTTATAAAGAATATGTTTTTTTACACATTTGTTAAAACTGTCACTATATCGTGACAATATGCTACAGATAATGTTTGAAAGGTTTGATCTCCTCCACCTCATCCTTGTGGTGATATTGCATTCTAAATAAATACACCACGACTGGCCAAAAACAACCAATCAGAGCCAGGCGGAGGGTTTTAGAATTGCCAGTAAAACTCATTTGTTTTGCTGCTAAAAGTGCTAATGGCCGAGAAGCAACTTACTATTACAGGAAAGCCATTTATCTGCATTGCTAAGTAGTAGTGGTCATGCTAAGTAGCCTGAGCATTCACAACAGGGTATGCTGTAGCTACAGCATAGCACAGAGTAGGGAGAAGGGGGAGGGAGGATGAGCAGCACCACACAAGATTGTGACTGACAGCACTAAGACCCACCTCCTGGCTCTGATTGGTTGTTTATAGTTCTAGCACTGGGAGCACAGGGATAAGGCAGAGGAGCTAAATTTTTCACTGATTATCTGTTTCATACCATACTGTCACATGATGACAGTTTCAACAAATATGTAAATATTTATTTTTATAAAAGTTACATACTGCATCTTTAACATTTAATTGGGAAACATATTTTCTAATACTATATTTATTTATATCCCAGGCAGGCATTGTAACAGAAATAAATCAAGAAATCTTGTCATTGCAGTGGAACCAGAAGCAGCATCTGTTTGGTGTAAGAAGTTGCCAGCCAATGGTTTCATAGCAGAACACCAAGGAAAAGAAACACTAGACCATTCTCCAGGGACACAATATGTTGTTGTTGACTGTGGAGGTACTCAATGACTTTAGAAATATTTATTTGTATTTATTTACTGTTGTATTACACATAATTTCAAAATTATGTGCAAGATTGTGACTGAGCGCTAAGTCAGTCACAATCTGACTGACTTAGATTGTGTCAGTCACTTAGACTGACACAATCTAAGTGAAAAATGTAAAGTTTTGACTTCACATTTTTTATGTAAATAGATTTGATCAATTATAATACCTTAAACAATGACCTTCAGTTTTGTAAAATGAAAATAGTTTGGTTTCAGTCACAACATGACTAAAAGCGATCATATATACATAAAAAGAGAAAAATTCAATTCATTCTTAAGTCATTGGTATTTTTAAATACTTTGAAAAATACCTGAGGATAGTTTTTGGCTTAGTTGATTCAAGCCAGTCCTTAGTAATCTTTGGCTCTGTATGTGTTCTAGGAGGAACCATTGACATTACTGTTCATGAAGTTCTAAAAGGAGGAGCCTTAAAGGAGTTGCACAAGGCCTCTGGGAACAATCTGGGAGGAGAAACTGTGGACAGAAAATGTAAAGAGTTTCTAAGAAAAATATTCTCTGATGGCGTCTGGGATGAATTTGAAGAAAAACATCCCAACAATGTTAAGAAAATGATGTATGATTTCACAGTTTTCAAAAGACAAGATGACGATGCAGAGATTTCCTGTCCTTTGAAACTTGGAGATATCGCTAAGAAAAAGAAAGAAATGGAGCAATTCTTTGAAGGAGTGGAAGGAGCATTCTGGGACGATGGATCTATTGTCATCACTAAACAGAAACTGAGCTCTTTCTTTGTAGAAAGTCTGCAAGGCATCACTCAGAGTCTCAAAGAAATCTTTACAAAAGGGATAAATGTTGAATACATTCTATTAGTAGGAGGCTATGCTGACAGCAAGATTCTGCGAAAACATGTCAATGATAGTTTTGGGAATAAATGTAAAGTTCTGTGTCCAATTAGGCCACAGGAAGCAATCCTCAGAGGAGCTGTAGAGTTTGGGAGAAATCCACACTTGGTGGCATCTCGTAAAAGTGCCTTCACATACGGAATCAGAGTATCTCGAAGGTTTAACAATTTCAAACACAAGGCAGAAAAAAAATTCACCAACAAAGATGGTGAGTGGTGCAGGGATATTTTCATGAAACTGGTGGACTCTGGTGAGGATGTGGGTTGGGATGAAACCAGATCCTTCAGCTTATATCCCACTCAAGCAGATATGAAGATGATGAACTACAACTTCTACTGCACAAAAAACAGGAGTCCAAAGTATGTGGATGAAGAAGGAGTAGAGAAAATTGGCTACTTCTGTCTGTACTCTCCAAACACTAAGCGAGGTCTGAGTCGTGAACTCAAACTGAATATTAAGTTTGGCTTCACAGAAATGACTGCAGAAGGCATTGACATAGATTCTGACCTAAAATCATCAATCAAACTCGATTTTATGAGGAATTAAAATCATCAAGATCCAAAGTATTCATTGAGTGCAGAAGATCAATGTGTTTTTGTACTGTGTGTTACGTATGTATGTGTATTTGTATTGTTCTGACCTTTTATCTTATATCTATTTTTGCTCTGAAATTGTGGGTCATCATCATATTTAAGAACTTGGCACAACTATATCCTAAATATATTTTATGTTAAACAATATTACTTGCATGAAACTTGATAAATAAAATGAATGTTATATAATCTAAAGCAAAGATTAGTTGCAGATTGTTAAATGTGTAGTTTTAATCCTTGAGTATTTCATGGATTTGTGGATCCCTCTTTGTGTGAAATCATACTGTACTGACCCTGTTTATAAAAACATCTTTTCATTTGAGTTTTTTTTACTTTGTTTTATATCAACATGAGATAAAACACAAAGTGTACCCACATGGATCGAAGTAAATTAAATGTTTCAATTGTGATTTCCAAAATGATGTCCTCAAGGTGCTTTCAAGATGAACAGGTCTAGATCATGTAACATTAAATAGAATCCACATCAGTTCAAGTTAAATATATTTAGTTCTTTTATTCTGAGCATAATAATTATAATTTGCTCCTGTTACAAAGTCAAGTTTAGTTTTAATCATAAAAAACACAGATTGAAATTAGGCAATCTAAGGAATCTAAACTGTCTCCATCAATCACTGACTTTGCAACAATCTCTCCTCCTAAAAAGAAATCAGAAAAAAATTAAACATAAAGTGAACACTGGTAATAATAATTTTATATATTAACTATATATAATTATATAATAGCATTCTCTCTTAAAAAGGGTTCACTTTAATACTTCAAGCTGTGAATTCAGCACTTTTTGTTGCTTAGCGTTCAAGTAGCATGAACTGGTGGTTTTTAGCTCAGTATGATAAGAAGATGATAGTAAAGTTTGCAAGCTAAAGGTCTTGAGTAGAATGTCTGTTAAGAGAGCTTGATAGTTTACTGAGCCCAGAAAATTATCCAGTTAATATTAACTTTAAGTGCTAGGCCACAAGAAACAATGAGAGACTAAATAATAGTTTGTAGGGGCATTAATTAAAATACTTCAACTAACTTCAGCATGAGTTTATGTTTTCCTTTAGTCTTGGGCCTTTGGATGTCTGTGGCTCCGATTTCCCTCATGCCTGCTTCAGGACCTGGGGAATCCGTCTTTGGCTTGCCACACCCAAATTAAATATACTTACTACTGGAGAGCTGGGTCAGACTCTCTGGTCCAATACTCAACAGGTTTGAATCTTCCATAAAGAAGAGGGATTTCTTTGTTTCAAGAGGTGTGATTTCTGTCCTCTTCTTAATGAAGAGGACAGAAGTCACATGTGGGTTAGACTTGAAATCAGCCAATATCCAAACTAATATTCTTTACATGAAGCCTTTCTAGATTTTTAAGTTTACAATATATGCTATATTTTCTTGAGTTCTGCTCCTATTCTGCACCCTAACAGGGTGGGCAAATTAAATAATCTGCTGTGAAGAAAAACTGGTAATATGTCTGATATTGGGAAGAAGACACAAACTGACCTTTTGGCTATTGCATATCTGATGTGAACTTTATTAATAACTTGGTGGCACTTTTTATTCTGTTCAATTATTCACAGGTTCCCAGCAGACCTCATCTGTTTTACTGTAAGTAATTTTACAGCAGATAAAATGTTTATGATGCAGCACATTACAGCCTCTCTGAAGGTTGTTGTGTCATTAAAATGTCAGATACCTGCAATGAAACTGACTTGCTTTTTCAAATAACAGTAAAATACTAAAACAGACATGTGATAAGAGACGTTATTTTCCAACTGACATTTTGCCTTGAATATAAATATGAACAAAGTGTAAGTGTTATCTTTCCAGACCTGCTTGCCAACTGGAAGTAGGTTGAAAAAATGATACACTGTTCCAGTAAGCATGTTAAAACACCTGACATGCCCTTGCCAGTCAGACCATAAAGATTAACCTAATTAATCTTCACTCTTTTGGAAACATATTTAATGCTACTTACATTTTGTTTTCATCTTACTGCTTACAAATTGTTATTTTTTTCAGGATGTAAAATTTATAGAATATCTAAAGAGTTCAAAGATGCAATAGTTTTGTAATCCAATCAGTCAGTCAGCTCAGGTATCAGGGCTCAAGGTATTTTAGCCATGGGTCATTATGTGGTTAATATGTTCTTCTTTTTCTTTTATGGTGCCTGAAAACTCATTATATCTGTGTCTCAGTAACATAGTTAAGAGCCTTTATAACTGCAGATTGCGCTCATAGCTGATCTGCTGGTTGAAGATTCAAAGTCTACAAGAGCTGGTTAAACTTAACCATGCCACATATAGGAAGCTGTTTGTGTGTGGTCTATAATCTATAAAGAGACACAGTCTCTATACTTCTTGTAAAACTCTGTATTGCCTTTGATTTCCCCCAGATAGTGTGCATCAGTCTACACTATGGGCTTCCTTTATAATAGAAGCCTCATTTTATTCAGCTAAACCTATCTACTAGTCTTTGCAACTTCATTTTCATAGAAGTCAATAAAAAAGGTGGATGCAGAGGGTAGACAATTCAACCCATGTGCAGGGACCTCAATCCCATAAATCTATTGTAAAACAAAGGCCATTAGAGCCAAAAAAGAACAAATCTTCCTATAGAGTGGTCTGTGGCCATAAAGTTGAATGAACAAGAGCCAACTTATAAAAACTGTAAATCTTTGTAAATTTGCTATAGTTGATTAATTGTGTGGTCTTGATCAAAAAACAGAAAGAGTAAAATTATGATAGAAGAACAAACTTCAATTCTTATCATTAATTCTTTTACCAGAATGAGCAAAGACTAAAATTTATATCTAACTGTTGCATTTTGAGTTTAAATAGAATATCAATCAAGCAAATTTTATTTGTATAGCACCTTTCAGCAACAAGGCAGTTCAAAGTGCTTTACATCATAAAAACACAAAGTCATAGAGCAGACAGTCAACGATTGAAACATTACAAGTTGTCAAGTGCCATCGTTACACATAAGATTGTTGATTAATGTTTCATTGATTATGCTTCAAAAGCAATTCTAAACAGGTGGGTTTTTAGCCTTGACTTAAAGGAACTCAGTGTTTTGGCTGTTTTACAGTTTTCTGGAAGTTTGTTCCAGATTTGTGGTGCATAGAAGCTGATGGACAGCTGATGGCATTCATGGAGATAGAATGTTTCTATCTCCATGTTTGGTTCTGGTTCTGGGGATGCAGAGCAGACCAGAACCAGAAGACCAGAAAGGTGTGGAAGGTTGATATAACAACAGCAGATCTTTAATATATTGTGGTGCTAAACCGTTCAGTGATTTCTAAACTAACAACAGGATTTTAAAATCTATTCTCTCTATATATATATATATGTGTGTGTGTAAGTGAAATATTGACATAATAAAATGTTTTGTTTTCACCCAGGTAGATGAAGTGAACTTACATAGTTTAAAAGAAGTTCAGATGACACTTACTGTGGTTCCTGGAACAGATTCCTGAAGTGGAAACATCTTTATATGCTGAATCACCAAGAACTGAGTTCTGTTTGAAAATCATTCAACAAATTTCTTTCTGTATTGTATTGAATGTGATTGTCCAGCAGAGAGCAGAGCAGCATTGTGAGAAGACAAACGATACAGAAGAGTAAATGAATGGGTTAATCAATCAGGTGTCAGAGTCAGACTTTCAATTCTCAGCAGGAGTTTCTTTAAAATTATTACAGAAATAATCAGTTTATTATTTCTATAATAAATGGATTGTTTTTGTCCTTTAAGCTGATGGATCTTTCAAAGATTTTCTGTAACTCTCTTAGATTCTGACAACATACAACAATAAACGTCATTGTCTCTTACTGAGATTTTACATGAAAGATTAATGCAAAGAAAAATTCTGCAACATTTTTCAATTGTTTTTTCAATAAAAATCTAAAATGGTATGGATGTATCCAACATGCCACAGATGACATTACCACCAAATCATACAGTTTCTTCTCACCAGCTACAACATAACATCATTTCACAGTGCAAAGTTTGAGTTACACCGACTGATATGTGGATTAAAACTGAGTGGATTTAAGTTTAAAACCATCAGTAGTACAAATGTCTCATTGCTGTGAAAAGCATAAAGACCGGATTTTCAGATTCCAGGTTTACTCTCTAAGACTTTAGAGCTACATATAATAGTGAAACTGAGATATGTTTTTATGAATAGACCTAATTTTTTTATTATCTTTAAAACATTTGCATATATAAAGAATTAGTTCCTTTCTAAATCCTAAAAATAATCCAGAACCAAAACTCAGGATTGCATTGGTCTCTGTAAAATCTTTATACAACAGTACATCTTTTACCTCATATGTCCTATTTTTCATAGATCCTGATACACTTTTATGATTGAGGGCGACTGATCAATCCACAGCAGAGAATAACAAATAGAAGAAAAATGAATCATATTGTCTCTGGATAATTTGAATGCAGTTTGCATGTGATGAGACATTTGTGTGGCTCTCAGATCTAAACCAGGTGCTTCAGAGGTCAGACTGCTGCAGGCTTAAAGCCGCCTCACTTTTGTCTGGATTGGTCACTCACAGACACAACTAGGAGGTTCTAAAAGTTCTGGTCATCTGAATTTTGATCAGGAAGATAAACTTTTTGTAATAAAAATGGAATCAGTGATTTATAAACATAATAATTAATCAAGACATTCTATTATTTGCAGACTTTTTTTTGTTGCTGGAGCCCTTGTTCAGTTAGAAAAAGAATTGCTAGTGGTTTTAAAGGCAGGCTGATGTGTTATTGCTGACGGAGGAAGAAGATGAAGAATAGAAGGAAGAATAAGGAGGAGGGGAACTGGTATCTGAAATTAGCCTTCATGGTTTCCAATGAAGCTGGGAGAACTTAATGAAAGCTCCCTGATTCTCAGCGTCCAACTCTTCGTCAGTGCAGGCAGACGGTCGGAGGAATTTATCCTTCAACTGTAAACTGATGAGTTATCTTGTTTAGAGGAAAACAGGAGCAATGAATGTCAATATGAACATTTTGAGAGTTTGGTTCTGGTCAAGTTTGGATTCACCTTTCAGTTGGTTCTGGTTTGTTACTAAGAGGTCTGTTTCTAATATAAATACATGTTTTACCCCTTTTAAAGGAATATATATTATGTTGAATAGAAATAAAACTAACTCAGCAACAGATGAACTGGTGATGCTTTTCTTCAGACAGGAAAGCTAAACTGGTTGCAGTTAATGGGAAGATAAATGTGGCTAACTAGGGTGGAGGTTCATCATTCCACTAGGACAACAGTCAATGGAGTTGACTATGGTATAGTTAAAGTCCAGAACTTAATGCCATCATGGCAAATCTAGGACTAGGACAGACAATCACAAATAAATCTGCCTGAGCTTGAGCTACTTTGCATAAGAAGAAAGGACAAACATTTCAGTCACTTCATATCAAACTGAACTTGTGGTGGAACAGATTAGTTCAGAGACGTTTTTCTGTTTTGCAGTAATGGGAAACATTTCTTAGGAAGAAAGAAGAAACAAATTACTTCATCTTTGAAATGTTCAGTTAAACCAGCCTTGATTTTTGGGTCATACATTTCCTCGGCAGCTGCAGGTTTCTGTTTCAGATCAGCAGGGTCACCTGGCTCTCCTCTTCATCCTTCACGCCTCCCATCCTGCTGAATCCTGACCTCCCAAAATTTTTTCCTAAGGAAAACATCCCAACCTCCTAGGGAGGGGTGTAATCTCTGAGTCAGGCCGTCTGTCAGCTGTCCTGCAGATTGATCAGCTGTCCTCAGATCAGCAGTCTGCAGCTCCCACAGGAAGTGACCTCAGCACCACAACCGGTCCACTCTGCTGTCCAGGATGGGCTGACGGGACATTTGGATAACCCTTCATCCTCAGAGACCTGATCAATCCCTCCATCCTTCTGTCATCCATCAGCTCTGCTCCATTTTCAGCTCAGCCACCAAACTGATGGCACTAATAGATCTTAAAGATCATCTTCGATATTCGTTTTATTTTTTATATATAACATATTTTCACACGTTCTGACCTCTGTGTTTTCTCTCAGCCTGTCTAACTCCAAACAGCAGCTACAGAAGCTGCTTCCAGCCTGTGATGAAGGTTTTATTTCCTGGACATCAGGATAATCAACCTGCAGCTCAGCTCTAATCCTTCTGAAGTCCACTTTTAATTCAGACGGACAAATTTCCCACTAAGTGTCCTTTAATCTGAGAACAGATGTTGCTGTGTGTAAACCACAGCTGCTCAGGACCCGAGTATTCAACAGACCGGTCATGTGACCTCCGTGGTTATCAGGCAGGTCATGTGACCTCTGACCCAGAGATGAACCTGTTGATTTTGATTTTTTCAATCTGTTTCCTGATGAAAGAGAGATTTAAGATGCAACACATTGAAGGTTTGAATTAAATTCCACAGAAAACCTGTTTCACCATTTATTATCAAACCTATATCACATCTATTGATTCATAACCTTAACTGTGTTTTTTACAGACTGATGTCATTTCAGGAGTCATATCATCAGCTCAGGTGAGGCAGTAAATCAGTTCAACTGAAATCATTTGATCAATCTTAATAGCTTACTGATTACAATGAAAAAAGATGGATGTGACAGGAAATAATATGATTTTGTGTTATTAATGGTTACATCCAAACTGACATGTGGTCATCATCACTTTGCAACAAAATGGCTTCACCTGCAGGAAACTGTGCAGCTAAAACAAGTTCAAGGTGAGAAAGTTTCAGGACATTAAAGCTGCACTATGTAACTTTTAAAAACAATATATTTTTTACATATTTGTTAAAACTGTCACCATATCCTGACAGTATAATATGAGACAGATAGTCTGTAAAATAATTTAGGTCCTCTGCCTCCTCCCAGTGGTTCTACTGGGAGAAATACACCACTCCCTATCAGAGGGCTGGTCAATAAAACAGTTTCTGTCAACAACTGGAGATCAATTTATCAATTTTAGAGATCAGTTTCAATGTTTGGTTATTTTGCAGACTTTAAATAAATGCTTTTAAGTCGGAACCTGAAACCACACTGTAACAAATTGCTGTATAAAAACGGCCAAAACTGAACAGTATCAAACTGTTTCTATTGAAAACGGTACTGCACCGTGAAAAACAATGCATTCTGGGCAATTATTACTGTTTTTAATAAAATACTGTAATATACTGTGAGTAGCATTGCATTTTGGGAATGATGTTAGATTCAACGGCAAGGAGGCTCTCTTTAAACAGAACGCTACTGTACTTCTCAAGAAGACACGTCGTTGTGACATGTGGAAGCAACCTCTAGAATTTTCTTTACAAGGACTATCCATTTGAATCCTGCATTTTATGAGCCAATCCGGTAAGTTGGAGCATAATTTATTTGTCAGATGATGTTGTCATACAGTTGTCATTTTTAAGCAGACTGTAGCTGTTTGAAAGTTAGCTTAGTTAATCTGTCATGCTGTAATAAGGAAGCTAGCATAACATTATTTGATATATCTTGACCCTGACTCCTTAAGCATCATATGCTAATCTGAAATTACTGCATTTTCAGGCACTTTCTTGATATCATCCCTGAAAGAGGGACCAAGGCCAGCTGTGGCAAGATCGTCTCCAAGAGGACAGGAAAAACTGTTCAAAAGAAGTCGATCACTGTCAACCCCTGTGTTTCAACTCTGCTAATAAACCTCATGGACTTTGAGTGGAATTTCATATAGGTTAGTGGGAACTTTCTAACCAGACTATAAATATTGTTGCCCCTCCGCGCAAAAACAAACAAACAAACAAAAAACTATACAGGCATGAAGGCAACTTATCCCTGAACAGGAGTGTTCTTGAGAGATTTTTTTTGGTTTAAAGGTCAGCATAATCTTAGACATCTCTTTTAATTTATAGCATAAATTTTGTTAAGGCTCCCACTTTCTGTTCTTCAGATGTAATTTGTAATTTTGACTGTACAGGCACAATGTTTAACTTATCTTGGCAGTATGTTGTCAAATATTGTTTCATTGTTTTATCATTTGAAGTTGGAGCTCTGATTTTGCCCTAAAGGAAATTCAAGTCTAAATGTTTCATTTAAATTTTTATCAAACTAAAATTTGCAATTTTTTTCTATGCTTTAGATTGAAAGTTAAATGTTTCATTTGTTTTATGTTGCATCATATTGTTCCTCACTTCCACTAAAAGTAGTATTTTGTATTGAAAAAGTAGTGCGCTGAGTTGTACAATGCATTATTTCATAATTTCTTTCATACTTATTTTATTTCAGACTAATCAAAAGGCCACAATTCATGCTTTATTCAAAAACTCTTTAAATCAGTTATTAAGAAATTTATTTTACAAAATAGATGGTGATTTTCTTACTGTTTTTCCAGAATACGACTTACTTTGGACAGTTTACCCTCAACATTCTTGTAGAAAAGGTTTAGGTTTAAGGCACACATACATTGTCATTTCAAAACCTTCTTCTTTGTTATGTGGCCCACTAAAGACTGTATATGAGTCAATGTTTGAGATGGTTCTTTTTTTTCCCAAATAAATGTTGGTTGACATGATGGAACTTACATTTTCTAAGTGTTTTTTTTATGTTTCTATTTTGTATTGGAAATTTACAGTAGTAAGCTGTATGTGAATTCAACAGTAATGATACCATAGAAAAACTGTAATATACTGGCAACACAGCTGCCAGTAGTCTACTGTAAATCTGATAAAAACAGCAATGTGCTGTAATCAAAAGATTTCTTTTGTGACAGTAATTTACTGTAAAGTTGATTACAGTAAGGGTACTGTATAATTAACAGTAAAATGCTGGCAACCCTGCTGCCAGCATTTTACTGTAAAAATACAGGGCAATTTGTTACAGTGCAGTGAAGACCTAATGACTGAGGTTTTGTTATTAACTCTCCTGCTCATCAGTTTATTTTTTAAATCTTCTTATTTAAAGTTTGTTTCCAGTCAGCGTGAACAGAAACGTCCAGTTTCAGCAGGTTTTACTTCTTGTTTTGAACTTTTATGTTTTCACAGGAAGTCTTGGTTCCATCTCAGGTTATTCTGAATCTTCCTCCTTTACGTCACCAAGAGTGTTCAGCTTTATTCAACATTTCCCTTCATATCACAGGGGAGTTTTATTTGATTTTTTTCACTGTGATTCCAGTTTTATAGGAACTTTTAGAAGATTGTTTATCTTGGTGTTACAGGGTGTTACACCCATAAGGACAAACCTTTGCCCTTATGGGTGAATCTGTCAACAGGAAGCTCGGCGCTCATTAACGAGGCCTCCAGGAGTCGGCAGGGACTTACCTCCAGTGACAGAGGGTCGGGGTCCACTGCCCTCCTCAACACTCCATCTGCTCCCTACCGGCGTTTGGCAGTCGATTGGATCATGTGACACCTGCAGCGCCTGCAGCTCGCCATGCACGGTGATGTGTTCGTGTCAGAGGAAAAGTGTTGGAACAAATAAAACATCCTGAACATAACCCAACATGATCAACATGATGATAGACTGGTGTGAGTGGAGGATTTTCCTCTTTAAATAGGCCACATAAATGTTCCTGACAGGTTGGCAGCAACGTAAAACCAGCAAAGTTATGCTTTCTATCAGGCAGAAGTTGCATATGTTGGACCTGTCCAAGTCTCTGCAGAGAAACATGTAACATGCCACATGATTCATTCATTCATTCAGCCGGTGGTGATGAACACATTGCAGCTGCTCTGAGCCCCTCCAGCAGCACACAGATGGTCAGGATTCTGTTATTCAGAGAAAACAGGCAGAAATGTTTCAGGGAGAGATGAGATCTGCTGAATCAGCCTTCTACTGTGGAAATGATCAAATATCAATTATTGAAGTATTGGTGTTTAGGTCGTATGACAGATGGTACGCAAATTGTAGTGATAAGAGAAGCAGAAGCAGCAGCAGAAGGGAAACCTAACCTGATTAAAAAAATGTTCAGAATCAAGAACAACTCTATTGTAATAATGTCAGATGAAAACAAAGCAAAGGTTCAACACAAACTGAGTCATATTATCATATTTAAAAAATAGATTCACGGTATTTTGAGAAGTTCAAAAGGAGATAATAAACAAAAATGACGGAGAAGGAGCTGGATTACTGTTCAGCAGACTTACTGCTGTGGGGAAGAAGCGGTTCTGGTTGTGTTGGGTTCCTGTCCTGGTGGATCAGAACCTTCTGCTGGAGGGATGGAACAGAACGAGGTCGGGTCCAGGGTGAGAGGAACCAGGAGGATCTGTAGAAAAGACTGACAGAAATGACAGGAACATTAATGTCAGCAGCATCTTTAACACACTGATGAAGATCAGACATCTTACTGTCATGTTAGTTATATCAGACAACATTTACAAATGCAGACGCTGTTAAAGTAAGAAGTTTATTTACAGCAACAGGAACAGAAAGGAGAACTGATGGCAGGAGGTGAGGATCACTTCCTCACCCAAAAGAAAAGTGGCTGAAAATAATGTGATTTTAGGGAGAACATTGTAAATAAGATATAATATTATAGGTAACTTAGTATCATGATGCAGGAAAGGCAAAGCAACACCAGGGGGCAGTAGCACATCCTCATGAATCATAACTGTCAACTTCATCAACTGATTGTTTAGTGCTCATTGATCATAAAACTTAATTTCTACAGTTTTTATGGATCAGAGTTCAAGATGTGATGAAAAAAAATCCAACCTGAAGATCTGCAGATCGCTGCTCAGATGTTTGTGGATAATCAGGACATTTTTAACCCTCCTGTTATGTTGCGGGTCAGATTGATCTGTTTTAAAGTTTAAAGTTTTTTTTTGAATAGTTGGAAATATTTTTTTCATGAAACCTTTTCTATTTGTCTTAATAGGTGCACTGTATATATAAATTGAAAATGTATTCATTTTACACATTTGCACCACCCCCTGCGTCTACTTTTTACATACATACGGTTCGGGTCAATTTGACCAGGCAGTCAAGTTTATGGGTAAAAAAGATACGAAAATTTCCAATTCCCTATGTTTCCTTGCAACTATGAACCATATAGAACCATATTTCACCACACACACACCCACGCACCCCCTGCACCTACACCCCCACACACGCACACACACACATCTAGGGAGAATTTAGAGACACCAAATAACCTGACAGTCATGTTTTTGGACTGTGGGAGGAAGCCGGAGAGAACCCACGCATGCACAGAGAGAACATGCAAACTCCGTGCAGAAAGACCCCCAGATGGGAATTGAAGCCAGGACCTTCTTGCTGCAAGGCAACAGTGCTAACAACTGCACAGTTGGTAGCCCCAAATTTTATAAATAAAATACAAAGAATCTGAAAGAAACTAGAGTGAAATTTAAAAAAAAATCTAAAACAAACCTGACAGATTTTTTTTAATGAAACCTGACTAAGATAACTTCATTTATTGTTACTGTTAAACTAAAATCTCCAGCATGGGGAAGTGGAATGACCTCGGGTTTTCTAGACAAGTTCCACAGGTTTTTGAGAGTCAAACTTTCAAAAATAAAACAAACTGCAAGCAGTTATCAAGTGGTTCCAAGCCCTACCTAGCAAATCTGACCACACTGAGATCCCTTTGGACTCTTTGCACATCAGTCGAGTTGGGAATTTGAGGACAGTGCTTACTCCTGAAAGGTGTTGCCATTACAATGCATTTACCTATGGGTGGTCATGTAAAGAAACAGTAATGCATCAAAAAAATGCAATTTCAAATAGCATAAACCAAAATTATAGAAAAAGTAATAAAATCCATATTCCGTGATGAAAATGCCAATAAAATTGATTGGAAGTGCCTTATTTACCTATATGCGATAGCTTTCCAATAAAAAAATTGCCCATATTATTTTGCAAAACTGACCCAAATTGATAAATTCATCAAAAATTCACATTTCAACAATAAGTTACCAACATTTTCTCAGAAAGCCATCTCTACATATGAATTCATTCTTGTATTTGCATGTCTCTGGATCAAATACATTATCAATAGAGAAAAAACCCAAACATTTAAATTTTAAAACATCCATATTTTATTTATAAATTACCAAGATTACACAAGCTCATATGGGATAACACCAAGCTTTTATTGTGTCTGTACATTCAATGCTTTTCTTTAAAAAAAAAAAGAGAGAAAAGTTAACTCCCATTTTACACCATACTGAAAATTTAATACATTTATTTAAAAATTATTTCATCAGAAAATTACCAAAATAGTGTGTCTACACATGATCATATCCTTTTATTTCCATGTCCCTAGACGAAATTCTCTTTCATTAAAAAAGTTAACTGTCTTTTCATAAAATATACAAAGCCAAATTAAGAAATTCATTTAAGAAAATCCACATTTTATTAATAAAAGCAATATTTCTGTCTTTTCCATTACATCAGGCTTTTATCATGTCCAGATTTACTGCTTTCTACAAAAATAATTGTTAACTTCTCTTTAAACCATACTGAATTTAATACATTAATGGGAATCCACATTTAATCCACAAAACATATACTAATTATTCTCAAATAACCATGACTACATAATAACATCAAGATATTAAAAAGTCAAAAGATTGCTTTTTTCAGAGAAAACTGTCAACCATAATTATTTAGTTTAGTTATGCAAATTAATACATTTATAATAAAAGCATAAAATATTAAAAGCCTGCCCGAAAATTCTCACTTGGTCATGTAAGAGGAATAACATGTTCAATGTGTTTTTAAATAAATAAAAAAATCTAACCACCAATTAATCATAAAATTTATGTTTAGATTTTTTTCAAAGATGACAGGTTAGACTTCCATTTTTGTGCATAATTTTCTTCCACTTTGATCAATAATTACCAGTAAGTCTCAGGGTTGAATCCTGAAGATAGAAGTTTCATGAAAATGCATTAAGCCATTTTGGAAAAATAACTTTTACCTTCTTAAAGTGTCCCCTAATATTAGATCAGGCTATAAAGGGACACATACACTTCCTTTGATATGAAACTAGTGACAAGTCTTAAACTGTTCTAAAGTTAGGCTCAATAAACGCTTTACTGCCAAAAACTAAGTTTCTTCATGCATATATTGTAAATTAGCATATTTTTTGAAAGCTTACTAAAATTAAATCAATAAAATAGCACCATCTATAGATCAACTTTTGTGATCTTTTCTCAATTCCTTAGGGTGCAACTCTGTATAAGAGTAAAACTTTATAAAAAATAAAGTTTTACTTAGCTCAGAGGTCAAATGTGTTATACTCTTTTTATTATCTCATAAAGATAAAGTGAAAAATTATTAAAATACAAATTATTCAAAATATGCCTTTAGGCCTTTAGGTGTGGTTTTGAACATCGGTTTGGTATAAATCCATCTGTTATGCAAATATGTACTTTTGGATCCTGCAACACCCTGTCCAACCCAAATACTAAAACTCAATACACCGTGACATCTCCTGATTTAATGGGTTGTAAATTCTTGTTGAAAAAACAATAAATATTGTGAAGATATACACAGTTTAGTTTTGTGCTGAACAAGGACCAGGACATTTAGTGCTTCATTGCTTGCACAACTTTTAAATATTATCTTTTTTTCTACATTGTTTTATTGTCTTGGGGTGGAAACGTAATGCATAATGATCCACCTTACAATGAGTAATCAAAACTAGGTTTTGCACTTATTGTAATATAGTACGGGATTTTGTGACTTGTAGATTTTGCTAAGAAGCCTCACCAAACCTGAGCGATCGACCATTCGTATTCAAAGCCAGATTGCAGTTATAAAATGCTTGGGATATTGAGGAAAGACAGCTTTGGATGAACTGATATTTTTGTGCAGAATGAGCAGCGCACAGACTTCATTTATAAGTAAAGGTGAAACGGCAATGACATTTTTTGTTTAGTTTTTTTAATGAAATGTGTGTGTTGTGGGCTACAGTTTGTATGTGTAAAGAACATAGAAAAGAAACAGCCCTCAAACTTAGCTAATAGCAGCGGTAGCTAATCTACAATAGCAATCACTTATTAATAATTGCAAAATAAACATTAAGCCTAAAAACACACTTTTTCAACAAAAGCGCAAACTTTCTGTATATAAACACTAACATGCAGGGGGTCAATATTTGTAAATCTGATTCCAATTAAGTCAATGCCTCACCAGCTATGAACCTCACCACACATCACTGGGCAAAGCCAAAACACATTATCCTTTGCAATAGTGGCCCATAGGTATTCAGAGGTATGATTTTTATTTTTTTGTCTGAGTAGCGATCAGGATTTCTGGTGGACTTCCTTATTGGATGTTTTCCAGTATTTTCTGTTTCTGATCCCCTATGTATTTTAGAGGAGAAGAATAATACTGTACAGTTAAAATGAGGTTCCGTGGTCTGTTAAACCAGGTGACAAGGCATGCCTTGCATTTTCCATTCTGCCCACTCCTTGGGCAGGGAACCGTGATGAATCTAATTCCTGAAACGTTTGTGGGAAAATGTCCCACTTATCTGCTGATCGAGGGGGATTGTCCCAGTCAGGGCGAAGAGGAGGATTGTTCAAAGCCATCAAGCAGGCCAGCCAGTACCATTCAGCCTTTAGAGACTCAATAATCTTAGCTTTGTCACCATCTGCATATGAGGGGTTCTGTGGATAAGAAATAATTTAGACATTGAATAAAGTTAAAAAAAATGCTTTGCAAAAATGTTCTTGTGAAATCTTTCAGCAGTGTCTGTGTATTGGCCTAAAATGTATGTAAATGTTAATCACACCTGTGATTGAAGATCTGATTTCTTATTGTAGAAACACAGTTGGAGATTCTGAATAGTCAACTGTTTGTACTCCTTATCCTAGAAGACAAGCACAAATTTCAATAAAGCATCAGACTTGTATTTCATTTTCTGTATTTATTTTAGTGTTGATGTCCAGTACCTTTGAAGAATCTCTTCCAGATGCAACATTTTCCAGTTGAAACACTTCATCAATTTTGTGCTTCTTTATCTGCATATCTTTATATGCCCTATTAAACTCATCCTAGAAATTGAAACAAAAAGTGAAAAAATGGATGGCTTTTAAATATAGTTGTAATAAGAAATAAGAATGAGCTTCAAATGTGTTTTTATCAACAAACAATATTTTACCTTAATGTAGCCTTTGATATCATTTGGTTTAAAGTGTATTAAACTTAGATCATTTTTCTTTTGTTTCCAGTCATAGCACAGCTCTTTGTAGAAATCTATCAGTATTGGTTTACTAACTGGGTTTTTTAGGTTGATGGTTTTTCCTGTTTCAAGTGCAAGATCAACCTCTCCTGCTATTCTGTGAAAACAAACAAATACAACAGTTACTGTATCAAGCTCTATAGATAAATGATATTTGTTCACTCTGTACAGTGAAGAAAATAAGTATTTTAATATTCTGTGACTTTGCAAGTTCTCCCACTTAGAAATCATGGAGGGGTCTGAAATTTTCATCTTGGGTGCATGTCCATTGTGAGAAACATAACCTAAAAGGAAAATCTGAAAATCACATTGATATATATACATATATACAGTACAGACCAAAAGTTTGGACACACCTTTTAATTCAATGAGTTTCCTTTATTTTCATCACTATTGACATTGTAGCTTCACACTGAAGGCATCAAAACTATGAATAACACATGTGGAAATATGCACTAAATAAAAAAGTGTAAAACAACAGAAAATACCCCTTATATTCTAGTTTCTTCAAAGTAGCAACCTTTTGCTGTGATTACTGCTTTGCACACACTCTGCATTTTCTTGATGAGCTTCAAGAGGTAGTCACCTGAAATGGTTTTCACTTCATAGATGTGCCCTGTCAGGTTAATAAGTGGGATTTCTTGCCTTATAAATAGTCATGAAAATAAAGAAAACCCATTGAATTAGAAGGCGTGTCCAAACTTTTGGTCTGTACTATATATATACTGTATATACGTACTGTATATATATATATATATATATATATATATATATTTTTGTGTGTGTTACTGCTGCAAATAAGTATTTCAACACCTGTCAATCAGCACAAGCTCTGGGCCCTCAAACACCTGTTAGTCTGCCTCTAAAAAGTCCACCTTCACTCCACTTCTTATTCTAAATTAGAAGCAAGTTTCCAACTACTGACATGGATAAGACCAAAGAGCTGTCCAAAGACATCAGAGACAAAGTTGTAGATCTGCACAAGCTGCCAAACAGCTTGGTGAAAAATGATTAACTGTTGGAACAATTATTAGAAAATGGAAGAAGCTAAACATGACTGTCAGTGTTCCTCAGACTGGGGCTCCATGCAAGCTCTCACCTCGTGAAGTATCAATGATCCTAAGAAAGGCTAGAGCAATGAAGATGGACCAAACTTGGGCCTTCCAACACGATAATGACCCAAAGCACACAGCCAGGTTAACCAAGGAGTGGCTCCAGAAGAAGCATATTAAGGTTCTGGAGTGGCCTAGCCAGACTCCAGACCTAAACCCTATAGAAAGTCTTTTTAGGTGCTTAAACTCTGTGTTACTCGGGCGTGCTGTGGTGGCGGAGGGGTTAGCGCGACCCACATTCAGGCAAACGTAGTCTCGACACGGTTGTCGCGGGTTCGACTCCCGGACCCGACGACGTTTACCGCATGTCTTCCCCTTTCTCCTTCCCCCTTTCCTGTCAGCCTACTTTGAAAGAAGGGACACTAGAGCCCACAGAAAGGCCCCTTGCGGGGTGATAAAAAAAACAAAAAACTCTGCGACAGCCCAGAAACCTCGCTGATCTAGAAAAGATCTGTGTGGAGGAATGGGCCAAAATCCCTGCTGCAGTGTGTGCGAACCTGGTGAAAAACTAGAAGAAATGATTGACCTCTGTAATTGACAATAAAGGCTGCTGTACCAAATATTAACATTGATTTACCTATTTGCAGCAGTAACTGAAAAAAAAATATTTAAAAAGTCATGCATTGTGATTTCTGATTTTTTTTTTTATATATCTCACTGTCATGATTCCAGCCCTTCAGCTCTGCCTTGGCTGGGCTGATTGCTCATTGCCCTCACCTGCACTGAGCTGGGCCCTACTTAAACAGCTGCTCGTCACCAGCTCAGTGCGAGATCGTCTGTTGCCACTGTCACAGCTTTCAAGCCTTGTCTCATCTTTCAAAGCGTTTTCTGGTTTCTGATCCTGCCTGTTTTTGACCACAGATTTTTGCCTAATCCTTCTGCTGTTGAAAGTCCTGTTGCTGAACCCTGCCTGTTTCTGACCCTGCCTCCTGCCTTCTGGATTTTCACTGCCTGAGACCCTCCCGTGCATGACCCTGGACCGTTTCACGACTCGGCCTCTGGTTGGTGGATTTTGTCCCTGTAGTCTGTTTGTCCCCTGAGACCCCCACAGATCTCCCCTTGTCCATTCACCCTCCCCTCCCCCGGCTGGACTCCTGACCCCTGTGGATTCCTCGTCCCTGACCCACTAGTATGACCTCATCCTTCTACACCATTTACTTTGGTAATAAAACTTTTTGGTTAACCATCCTCTTGTGGCTGCGTTTTGGGTTCTGGCTGATTCTGCTTTTAATATTACACTCACAGTGGACATGCACCTAAGATGAAAATTTCAGACCCCTCCACCATTTCTAAGTGGGAGAACTTGCAAAGTCCCAGGGTGTTCAAATACTTATTTTCCTCACTGTAGAACCTCAAAGCACAACCCAAGACATAGCTTTTATTTATTGTCTCTTAGTCTGGAAATTGAGGCGTACCAGCAGCAAAGTGACAAGCAATCGAAGCATGTAGATTCCCACTCAGTTAAAAATATAAAAAACAGAATTAGGAATACCATGCTGCACAGTAATGTCAAAATGGCTTAAAACTACAATTCAGATAAATACATAAATAAAGGGCACAGGCACAAGGAGCAAATATGAAATAAAAATCAAAGTACAACTCTATTTTGCAGAACTGTTAAGTTCACCATATCTTTCTACCATAAATGGCCAGCTTAAAATCAGAGCATAGATTTTCCAAAATTTTATATTTTGAGCTATTTAGATGTGGACTTTAGAGTAGGTAAACTTAGTTAACTGTACGCTTAAGTACCCTTAATTAGTTATCATGACTTCTATAATTTACTTCCACTTAGCATGAGTTAGGAAATTTAAACTTAATTTAATGAGTTACTGGCATTGCAACACATGGTTGTAAGCTAATTAAATGAAATGTATATTTCAGTTTGTCAACATAACTTAATCTGAGCTTGTAAAATGGTAACTGGATTGCTTAAAAACCGCTCATAACCACTGGCATGGTGGTGATATTAATGCAGGTTACAAATAGTACCAAAGATTTGGTCCTGAACTGGCAAGAGACTAATTTTGATTAGCAGAAGAAGATGAACACCTCCTGAGGATATGGAGGTGTCGAAAACTGAAGCAGCAGATGATTACTTTTTCAATATCTGGATGAGAGGTGGTAGCATTTTGGCAGATTTGTTTGGATGACAAGCATGTCAGCAGCGAATGAAGTACGGTGTTTTGCTTTTATCAAAATTTTTAACGCCACTCCATTTGTAAATAGGTAATAAATAAATTATTCTCTGTCTCCGTACTGTCTTTAAACACAGTAAATGCAGGACATTGATACAACAGCTTGTTTATGCCAAGGACAGATAGTTTCGGTGAACCTAGTTCAAACAGTTCTCAGGTGCAATTTTCATTAAGAGAAAATGCAGTCAGTCAACACAAGTTTTAAAGCATTTAGTCTCTCAGAAGCACATTTGTAGCGCTTAATTAAAGTTTCGAATGGCACCACTGATGTTAGGGGGCACTGGAGAAGTTTTTTGTCATACAACCAGTTATTAGCCAGCTCCTTTTTTGCGTATGGGTGTCCAGTTTCTGGTGATTTTAAACGGCATCTTGCTGTTAAGGAGAAGGAGCATCCAACGGAAGTTTGCAGACTGAACAGGCTTCTGAACTGGTATATTCAGAGAGTGGTTATTTGTCAGGGCTCTTGAAAGCTGTAGTATAGGTCATAAGGCGGCAGTCTGTTGGAGTCCAGCTTTCATAGATTCGAAGCCTTTTTGGATGGGGGGAGGAGGATGTTTAGAATGGGATTTTCAAAAATAGAAGGGGACCCTGCTTCTCACAATAAAACATCTTGATGTTGATCTTTGAGCGCATTACACATGATTCATAGAAATCATAGAAATCAGTTTCCATGAGTCATGCAGTCATAGAAACCACCCTCACCCCTCTTACTGTTTTCATACATTACTTTTAAACCCTAAGTAGTTTAATATTTTTGTAATTTTTCTAGTCCTTATAAATTATGCTTCTGTACTCAATTTTATATGCTCCACAAATTTATGTTGTGTTTTGGGTGCAGGTGTAGGGTTTCCCACAGAAAACTTGCTAAGCCCGGTGGTCGGGGTACCAAGGCGGTCCACCATGTTTTTGTATTAAAAGATGTTAAATAGACAGGAAATGTAAAAATATTACTGGGTAATTATATATTATGGGAAAACAACATCAGTGAAATACTATCTAAACTCACAAAAAAAAACAACAACTCAAAAAATACAATTAAAATGAATATCAATTATTTGCACTTCTGTTTAATCCAAACAGTGGTTTCAATGGTTTCACAAGGCCTTTCAGGGCTTCAGGGGCCCATAAATGCTAATACACAGTAACATTTGTTTATTGAGATTATCAATGCTGCTAAATTTGATTCAATGGTTTCAGCATACATAAATTAAAAGATTTTAAATTGTTTAACATTTATATGTAAGATTTTAAGGAGCTGGCAAGTTTACTTTGTAAAAGTTCAAAGAACAATATTCATAGTTAGATTGTTTTGTTACTATAGCTACACTCTGATGCTGTGAGTTTAATCTGAGTTTGAGCTCTGTTCGTTCACAAATACAAATTAGTAAACTGCGATTATAACTTTTTGCTTTTTAGATTGGCCAATTAAACTACTTTCCCCTCTGTAAGATCTCACTAAATCTAACACAGAAGCTGTTAGAGGAGCTGATGATTTCAGCAGCAAGAGGGGCCCCTAAGTCAAATTCTGCTCAAGGCCTCACGCAGTCTTGGACCGGCCCTAAATAAAGAGTTAAATCCGATGCGCAGAGATGCGCAACAAACGGTAGATTTAATTCAATGCTGCTAATGTGGCTTTAGTAGCTCTTCCATTTTGTGTCTGTTGAGTTTTTAACAAGGGACACAGAAACTATTTTGATTGGTCGAGTTTATGGGACGCGTTTCTCAGATCTCCGCCGGCCGCGTGCATTAACTCTGGCTGACTAAGTAGACAAAGCATTTGATACGGTTTGATGCATCGTGTAACCGGAAAAAATAATACTACAAATAATAATAAAATAATATAAAATCAGCATGATGCGTGACTGCGAGGAGAGTGCAAAAGCTCCTCACCAGGCTGAACCTGCATGATGAGGTTTGCGCTGGTCCGTTAACCACTAACACTCCGACCAACCGGGGACACATACATAAACCTTATCAGCGCAGACAGATCCGGGCTCTTGGCAGCGTGTTGAGATGGAAAAGCTGCACAAAATTCTTTGTCCATAAATATAAATCATTCTCACCACTTGCTCAACGTGCTCCTGTGAAAGCACCACTACAAGTTATTCCTGCGGTTCACATAGAGCAGCGCACCCAGAGCTAACTCGGTGGGGTTTAAACACCTTGACCAAAACCTCTGGAAAGAAACATAATTCATCACAGGGGGTTGATGTAAATATCCATACAGGTCAGCCTGTGTCCACTTTGAGTGAAAGGAGGGGTGCACGATCTGCGCAGAGGTAAACTTTAGACATCCAACTGCTGCAGCGCGCGAGGCAACGCACAGAGGCGCCAGTGGTGTGATTGGTCCGGCTTTAGATGCATAAAGTATAAACCTATTTTCTATAAACATATCTTTGAGGAATAAATCTGCTCCGCCAGTGAAACGCTTAGAGCAACAGAGACGCTTGCAATCCAGCTTTATAAAAAAAAGAAAAAAGAAGCGATTATTATTATTATTATTATTTTGATAAAAACATAAAAAAGAAACGCTTAGCCTGGCGGTGGTGCTAGTAAAGCATGGTGGGCCGCCAGGCCCATAATACAATGGGGGAAACCCTGAGGTGGTCCATTCATTAAAGTTTGGATACAACTGTGGATGGTGTGGAGCTGTACATTTTGCTGTTTTGTACAGTGGCTCTGAGGTGAAAACCACTTCAACAAATTCAAAAACACAACAAACATTAACAAAGCACAATTACAAATGACAAAAACACAACATTAACGCTACAACATTAACAAAACGAAGAGGTATGTCCCAGTGGGATACCTGAGAAATCGCTGATTGGACCATAGACATGAATACGTAAATGCTGAGTCCTAGTTACGTCGCCACCATCTTGAAGGAGCAGTAGAGAGAACGGTCCTTAATTGTACTATGTGAACTAATTTCAACCATTTTACAGTACAAACTGGACCCACTGCCTTTGCCTTTCATAGAAAATAACAAAAATTTATGAGCAGAATTTCTTGGGTTTTGCAGCCAGTACTGTGCATTTCAGTGATGAAACAAGCTTCTAAGCAACCAAGAAATATTTCCTTTAACTATTTTCTTAGCTTGGCTAACTTTCTTTTTATACCGTGTAGTTTTTCTAAAAAGGGAGAGGCAATGAGAAACCTATAATGGGCACTTTTGCCGTTTGTGTATTTGAATTGGAAGTTATCACTTGAGCGGGTCGGCCCGTTGCTGCAATACACTAAAGCGTCTGCCATATTGAAAGTGGCTTATCTTTCAAAAAGCCAATTCATATTTTATTCCATGGTTACCTAGAAGTTCACAAGACAAGTCGCTGTTTCTCTATGGTCAAACATGGTTACTTTAAGGTACATCAGTTGTCTGTAAGATGTTTCTTATAATTTATGTAGAAAATAATTTGTTTGATTTAACAGCGAACCTGAAGTGGACTGAAAGTACATTAACCCAGAGAGCAACGCGGAGACCCGGGGATTTCATCAGGACGGGTCCATAAAGATCAGAGCTGGAGATGTTTTTCTTCAGACTTCTGTTTCACAGTTCATCTCCACAATGTCTGTGTTTAGATGCCAAGTCAATGGTGAAGATATGTTTTTTTTGTATTTTTTTTTCTGAATGTGAATGAATCAGGGTGTATTTTCTATTACACTGTTAGATCATTTTTATCATTTGCTTTAGCCTGTGGCTTGCCAGATGTCTCAGAAGGCCCAGTCACTGAACTGAACCCCTGCCTGTGCTCTGTGTTACCAGTATAGTATAAATAAATTTGTAATGTATTTCACACTTTTTTTCATTTTTTGTGTATTTTTAAGTGAAATATCTTAATTTGATGTATTAGGGTATTATGACAATTTACGTAAAGAACTTAAAATAATTTAGTCTGTTAGATTTTGTTCACACTGCTGTCTATAGCACAGTTGACATATTACACTGTAATAAATATTTTTTTAAAATAAAAACATGTAGCTAAAGTTTGACAACTATTATCAAAGGCTGTCTTTACCATAAAGTGCCTAAAAATGTTAATGAAGTCATGTTTTTTTATTTATATCTTGAAATAACAAATGCACATTGAATCATGGCATTGTGTTAATATATTCATGAATACATCACTGTAAGGTGTGTGTGTTCATCAATAAAAACAATTTATCAGAATCAGTTGCATCAAATATAAACATTGTGCCCCAAAACAATTAAATAATCAAATAAAGAGTTTGAAACATTGTACTTAGTGTTTTTTTTTCTTATTTCTAAATATGATGGTGTGTGTGAGAGAATGTGTCATGACATTCATTAATTTAAAATTCTTTGTAGAACGGCACTTTATGAAGTTCGGTCCATTTACTTGTATTAGCTTGCTGGCAGATAAGCCACTTTCAATATGGCAGACGCTTAGTGTATTGCAGCAACGGGCCGACCCGCTCAAGTGATAACTTCTAATTCAAAAGCAAAAAGTAGTGTTGTCCTATCAGCTATTCCTCAGGTCTCCCATTGGGACATACCTTTTCCGTTTTGTTAATGTTGTAGCATTTTTGTAATTTGTAATTATGCTCTGTTAATGTGGTTGTGTTTTTCAATTTGTTGAAGTGGTTTGCACCTCAGGGCCACCTACAATGAAAGAACAATACTAAGTCAAAGACACTCATGAGTGTGAGAGACATTAATTGAGCTGTGTTTATCCAGTGTCTAACTGTACTCAGATTCTATGTTTGAATATTGTATCCAGTTGCTAAATTATGCTTTGAACTATACTTTTTCAGTACCAGTTAACATCACCATCATCAGCTCAAACGACCTGGATACATAGAGAAGCGCAAGATATTGAGCATGAAATGCTGAAGAAAGACCTTGATCACCACCTGCTAGAGCATAGGTGTCAAACTCTGGCCCGCGGGCCAAATTTGTCCCGCAAGGCAATTTCAAATTAATATTAGAGCCGGCCCGCCGGTATTATACGGTGGCAACGCTGTGACGCCGCATTCACCGCTTATACTACAAATCCCATAATGCTCTGCTGTTTTTTGGTGCGTTAATCAGGACAGAGGCAGACACGCCTCCTCCTCTGTGTCAGTAGCACTTATGGTAGCGGACATGGATGTATTAGGAAGGTGGTGATCCGTCTTCTTGCGCACTCCTTCGGTTGAAAGCCCCGGCGCACCCCGCATCCCCGTGCCTCTCCCCCAAACCACACTGCGACCTCAAACTACAGCTGTCACTGTGTTACCCTACCAAAAAATGGCAAAAAGAAAGACAGAAAATAGAACTTTTCTGGACAGGTGGGAGACAGAATATCTGTTTACATATGTATGTGAGCAACTTTTCTCCTCAGTGAACATGAGGAAAACGTCTCACAGGAGGCGTCTGACTGACAAACATCTTTGTTCGATAATGAAGGTTTCCTCAGCTCAAACCCTGAGCCCCGACATTGATGAACTGGCATCCAAAAAAAGATGCCAGGTTTATGACTTGGCTGCATCAGAGTAGATCAGTGTGTCGCAAAATGAGCAATAAATAAGTTTTCTATGCACCTTTTCTTGTTACTCCAAGGCCTGAATGGTTTATTCATAGTTTATTTAATGATTTATTCATAGTTGTTATGTTATTTTATTTTCAAATTTATTAGCCTGTGTACAAAGCTAATTTTGGCATTTACCTCAGAAAGGAGGCATTAAATTTTTATTTAAATTTTATTTAATATACCATTTATATGTTTTATTATTATTTTTAGCAACTCAATTATGCACGCCTGCACTTTTAAGTTATATAAGCCTTGCTTGTTCAATATATATTATTAAATCAAAACTTGTTTGGGTCCATATTAAAAGATTCATTTGTTCAACCTTGGCCCGCAGCTTTGTTCAATTTAAAATTTAGGCCCACTGTGTATTTAAGTTTGACACCCCTGTGCTAGAGGATCTAATGGTTACTGCATTTTACCAGTGTATAAAAGATTATTGGAGATCAACCATACATCACAGAGCTCATTTCCTGATGTCCAGTTCTGTTCCACGAGAGATGAATAGTCACACAACTTTGCATTAATTTCATAAAGATTTAAGTATTTTACATTAAGACAGGGTGGACTTTGTTCTATTGAGAAATGTTTTATTTACAGTCTATCATCTCGCATTAGGGGAGAATTCAGAAAAATCGTCACCATAGACCTTAAGCAATCTTCTCTTGATGGACATGATGGTCACGCCCCAAAACTGCTGAAATTTTGGTCAAAAACTGGAAAGAAGCAGTTTTTGGCAGTGGCCAAAAACGGTCACTGCCAAAAAGAAGGAGTCACTCAGACATTTAGGACTGCCTTATGAAATATGTATTTGAAACTGCAGAATGCTAGAAAATTAGGTACCATTTGCTTTGTTATAACATTTTTATCTAACTGCATATCTCATATCTTGTAGGACAAATGAAAGGAGGACTGCTGCTTGGTTTACAACTCTATATATCAGACAAAGATCCATCACCTGTCATCAGGATGTGTGCTGTAAGCCTATAGCAATTTTGAAAAACAAAAAACAGTTTGTTTACAATTTACTTCCTTATTTTTAAATATTTTTTTTGGGGGGGGGGGCGTCGTAAACACAGAACATTGCAGGTACAGACCAAGGCCTCATACAGCCTTGGACCGGCCCTGCACTGTGCAGTGATGCGCAACAAACTCGAGATTTAATTTAATGCTGCTAATGTGACTTTAGTAGCTATTCCATTTCGTGTCTATTGAGTTTTTAATAAGCACCACAGAGACTGCTTTAGTTACTCGAGTTTGTTGGAAGTGTTTTTCTGATCTCCACACGGCTGTGCGCATTAACTCTTGCTGACGAAGTGGACAAAGCATTTGATACGGTTTGATACATCGTGTAACCGGAAAAATAATATAAAACCAAAACCAACGTTATGCGTGACAACGAGACTAGCGCGAAAGCTCCTCACCAGGCTGAACCTGCATGATGAGCTTAGCGCTGGTTTGTTAACCACTAGCACTCCGACCAACTGGCACCATATACATGAACTTTACAGGGAAGACAGAGCCACACACTGGGCAGCGTGTTGACATGTAAATGCCGCAATTTTTGTTCACAAAGATAAATCATTCTCACTGCTCACTCAATGCGCACCTCTGAAAGTGCGACTACAAATTATTCCTGCGATTCACAGAGATGCGCAACCAGAGCTAACGCGGTGGGGTTTAAACTCTTATTTCAATGTAGAGTAGGCTACTCCAAAGAAACATAATTCCTTACAGGTGGTTGATGTAAATATCTATACAGGTCATCCTGTGTCCACTTTGAGTGGAAGGAGGACGTGCGATCCATGCTGAGGTAAACTTCAGAGATCAGCGTGGGAGACAAAGCGCAGAGGCGCCTGGTGTGTGATTGGTCCGGTCTCCCGGCTTCAAATGTATCAATTATGAACATATCTTTTAGGAATAAATCTGCTTCATCAGCAGAAAACAATTTTCTAAAAAAAAAAGAAACAAACAATGCTTAGCCTGGCGGGCCACAAGACTTATAATACACTGGGGGAAACCCTGAATACTGGATTGTTTAAGAGATGATGGCTGAATTATATTGAATGTGAATTTCAACTATTGAAGGTGATTAGAATGTTCTCTAACTTATGGTCTCACTTTAACACATTTACTGAGAAACTTAGAAATTTAGGGAGAAATGTTATTTACACCGGTTTTAAGTCTTATCTGTCAAAACTGTCTATGACGGAGAGTGAAAAATGAAAGTTTCTGATATTTGTCCTGTTTCAGTGTATTTATTTTAGGAAAGTGGTGAACATGCCATGATTAGTGGAGAAAGGCAATATATGATGAAAGTGTTAGTTTGCTTAAATTGCCATTGTAAGTACAATTGCTGCCTTAAAAATATGAGTTAACTAAACTCAAAAAGGCAATTGGTATGAAGATAATTAGTTATTTGAACTTTAAAATACAAATTGAAAAGGTATGTAAGTGTATGTTGCTTTGACAAGAGAAAGCAAGTTTTCATGAATGGATAATGTAACTGAGTTCTTTTAACTCACAGTATCAAGTTCAAACAAAAGGCAGTCATAAATTAGACAACTGGTATAACTTAATTATGTAAGTTCAAATTGCATATCATTTTAAGTTTCCTTGACAAGAGTAATACTTTTCTTTTGGAAGGATTAACATTCAATTAGTCATTTCTGCTCTTTGTATGAAGTTTAAGTTTGGACAACTTTTATAACTGTCCTTCCTAACTTGAAGCAAAGATTATTTTGAAGTTAGGTCACTTATTTTTTAAGGCAGCAAATTAACTTAAGTTTTTAAGTTAAACCACCCTAATAATTTTTATAGTGTAGGCTCCAGTTAAATTTGAGTCATTACTAAAATGATAAGTTCACAAGACTCAAACAGTTATTTAGTAGTAAGTGAGCTAACTCCTAAGTACACTTTTTTTTCCAGAGTATGTGCTAACTAGTTACAGAATTAATACATGTCCTGAGCCACTGGATCCCTAAAAGTAATTGTGGTACTACTGGGAAGGTTCAAAAATATCCAATGCTTATTCTGTTGCTTGATGATAACTCACCATGTTTCAGTGGAATCCTAAAGTCTTTAAAATTGGCTTTCTAATATTTTCTAGACTAATGGAGGTAAAGTATTATGTTGGGATAACTGTTTTCCATTTCAATACTACATTTTGTATTTACTTAGGCTATATTTGTTTGACTTTAAAATATGTTTTATGATTTGAAGCAAAGTGTGACAAAAAAGAAAAGGAAATAGCATATAGTCAAATGATGGGTTAAAAAAACATATATACTGTACAGTATATATACTGTATACACACATGTTTTTTTATTTTATTACATTTAATAATTTTACAATACCTGTTTTTGAGGGATTTTAGCTGGTCCTTTGTTCTCCGTAGTTCAGCCCTTTGAAACGTGTGAAAAAGAGAAACATTTTCATCTGTCCAACCATAAGGTATGACCACCCAGTGGCAGCTTCTGATATGGGCGTCATGGGCAACCACCCAGGGTGGTATCTTGTGTGGGGTGGCATGACAAAAACAAAATTGTTTTGTCAACAGATTATGAGAAGGAGAGGGGGGGGGGGGGCAGATGCCAGAAAGATGGTGTGTCCAGGGTGAAAAACACACTAGGACTGCCTATGTAGCCACCTGTAACCACCTAAGACCTTTGTTTTACTTTGCATAGCTTAGAATATTAAATGAAAAATGTGAAATAAAATGAAGTAATTCTTAAATTATATGCCTAAAAATACACTTGTTAGGTTTTTAAAATTTTTAAAAACTTTAAAAACCAACTAAAGATGGAGATCAAGGGGTGTGAAACTAAGATGGACATCCCACAGTCAAAGCCACAGTCATCACAAGTAGTTGAGACTGACAACATTAAAGTTTTTGGGGATGTGCAGATCCAAACAGATAACAGCTGATAGGCCTTTTGAATAAGCACAAATAGATATTCATTTATAAAATCGCTAAACACAGTATTGGCACTTTTCTTTTTTGTTGGTTGGTGGGGTGGGGCTAATAATGGAAAGAAGACTTGGCAAAGGAAGAAAAGAATATAATAAATATGATGACAATGATGATAAATGTGACTTGGTAGTGACATTTGTTAATTACAGTAACTTCATCATTTCACAAGAGAAAGCATTCTGTGGACATAATAGTTAGCATAGAGTCAAATGATGGATTTAAAATAATGAATGTATAAATTAATATAAAAAAATGAAATTTACAATACCTGACAGATTCAGTTATTTGTTCTTCAACCTTTATCTTTTGCTCAGCCCTGTCAAATAAACACCATGTGTGAACAAAAAAACATTTTCATCTATCCACCAATCAACTTTAGCCTCTTACGGTATTTACTTTATATTATCTATGTCTGATATTAAAATCTATTTTATTATTTGAAACAAAACATGACAAAAAATAAATAAAATTGGTTAAATTGGCTTACTTCACTGGCCATACCAGTAGTTTGCCTATAGTCACATGATTGGTTTAAAATGCAAACAAATAGATATATAGTTTTATTTAATAATGATTTTACAATACCTTCGTAGCTGCTCCTTTGTTTTCTGTAGCTCATCCCTGTGAAATAGACACCATGTGTAAACAAAACAAAAAACATTTTTATTTATCCAATCTCAACTATAACAACCTAAGTTCTTTATTTTACATTTTGCATGCCTTATAATATTAAATGAAAAATATTCAATGGAGAAACAATTCATGAAAATGTAAAATAAAGACCATAGGTTGTTATAGTTGAGGTTGGACAAATGAAGATTTTTTTTGGTGCCTATCTCCAGCAGACAAAGTTAATAATAAACATAACTGGTGTTAATATGGTGGGTGTTTTAACTTACCGCTTACTTGGACACACAGAACACTCTGGTGGATGAGGGGTTGAACATATATCTTGAGAAGTGCCAGAACTGACAGCCATACCGAAACCCCATTCACCTTTCCCGCCACTGTTAAATGCTTTTTCCACATGTTCCAAAGCAGATCTGTGGAAGAAAATCAACAGCCTGACTCAAACCTCATGCTTTTACGGGCAGTTTTTCCTCAGTCACTTTGGTGCATTTCTTCAATCATTTTTGATATTTGGAAAACAGTGAGTGCATATCTCAAAAAAATGTGGACACACAGTAAAACAGCATGGATTACCTGCAAAACCTAGTTTCTTTCTCAAAATCCTTAGTCCATTTCTCAAAATTAAATATAGGTCAATGAGCATACGTTTGCTTCAGAACGATAAGTCCTTGTTTCACTATGTTAGTCAAATTAATTAGTCATGTTGTCAATAAAGTCATGTTGGAGGGATGTTCTGTTGTAAACTATGGCTAAAGTTTTGATGACAAGTATTGTAAATTTAACTTGTGGAAGAGAAAAATCAAAAGACTGGCCAAAATTCACATTTACTCTAATTTGTTGACAGACCATGCATGGTCATTCAGAAAGAAAAATATATCATTGTAGAGCACAAAAAACAAATAAAAGTGAAAATGGGAACATAAGACAATCTCCTTGAGGAAAACTGCACATGCAGTGCTGTAGGAATTACAGTGCATTCTTCTTATACTTTCCATCACCATGCTGAGAAATAAAAATTCCCAATAGGGTTATGGAATAAAGAGTAGGGTGAAAGAAACTCCATCAACATACTGTTGTGGGTTGTAAACCACTTACTGATGATGTTGGAGCAATGAAAACTGGTATAATGTCTGCATAATATCCACTTCTTCTGTTTTGTCTCCCATCTCCTTCTCTCTCTCTTCTCCTCTGTCTGGCTGTTGACCCTGTCCAAATGCTTGTTCTTTCATTGTCAGAATTGTAACATCATGCTGTATTCCAATTACGTAGACTATATACTGTACTTGCTAGTTGTTTCTTCATGATACATTTGAGCTATTCAGAAAACTGGCTGATCATTGGTTGAGGTAATGTTTGACACATTTACCTGTGTTACCTAGATTGGGATGTTTCACAGAGACCCATCTAATACATTTTGATAAACATAACATAAATTGAATCAAAAATTGAAAATGTAGGCAAAAGCAAGGAATTGTTATATAATTACTTACATGAGGGACAAAAGCATTTGTGCAACTTGTTCAAAGGAACGAGAGACTGTTTTTTGATGTGCGCAAATGATTCCATGATTTGAAGCTCAAAAAAGCAGTTTTGAGAATTTCAATTTCAATTCTGTTCTGTGAAAAGCACCAAAGCGACTGAGAAAAATTGTAATTCCAACTGGAGTGGGGAGATAAATCCAACACAACACATACTCACACACTAATATATATATACAGTATATACGTATATATATAGTATACATATATATATATATATATATATATATATATATATATATATATATATATATATATATATGTGTGTGGGTGTGTGTGTAGGGGGGTGCATGTGTCTGTGTGTTTTTTTTTACTTAAACAAGATGATATGTATTCCACATTTAGCCACAGGACATTTAGAAAATGGATAGTTATGACATTTTCATTCGAAAAGTGCATGTGGTTACCTTATTAGATGATGCTTTTGATGAATTATGGTTCCAAGCACTGTAAGACTGTTTTTTAAAAAAAGTAACAGAGATAATAATTTGCAATTGATCTAATTTACTAACAAAACCAGTAATCTCACAAAACACACTTGCTTTAAAAAATTAACATGATTTAAAATGAGTAAAATCATTACCTGCGCTCTTGACTGGTCTTGAGATTTTCAAACCTTCACACAAAAATATTACTAATTAAATAAGGATTGCAGCAGATCATATATTCAATGTAAAAAACACTAATCTTAAAATCTAAGGATTAGGTAATTTTTTAATCTGTTGGTCTACATTCTTTCATTGTCTTTCACTTTGCTGCTGGTACCTCTGATTTTTCCACTGTGTGGCAGTAAATTATATTTATATTCCATTCTAATATCAAGAAAGATATAGAAACAATGCAATGCAAATAGACTCAAAAAAACAACCTAACTGCAGAAATGTAAAACACTTGATGACCTTGATTAATTACTAACTTCAGAGATTACTAGTCTCTGAAGGTATCTGTCAAGACCCTGGAATATTTTGAGTTGTTTTCGGACACTGGTGGTGGAGATAATGCAGAGGACTGAATGGATATTGAAGAGGCATCGATCTGAAGGCAGAGAAGAGGTGGAAGAGGGTTGAAGCTCTGCCAAGAAGCAGATGAACAGCCGGACCTCATCAAGGGAGCGATGCTTGGTAATTGGAGGAGAAGACCATCAACAGTAAGTTGGAATTGAGGCGCATGATGATAGTGATGGGCTATCTCAGGGGTGTCCAAAGTCCGTCCTCAAGGGCAGCATCCTGCATGTTTTAGTTCTCTCCCTGGCTTAATGCACCTGGATCAAATGATGGTTCATTAGAACGCCTAAGCAGAACATTGACATGCTGAAAAGGTTGTTAGTACTACCAGGGAGAGAACTCGAGGACCGACTTTGAACACCCCTGGGCTACCTGAAGCCAGGCTTTGAGATGTGTACCGAGTAAAAAGGGGGCGTGTAAGATGAAGCCCCTCTTCGATGCTTGTGTCGTCTTGCTGAAAACTACGTGACTGGCAATAAACGATGCCTCGCATTGCATGGGTCACGTGACTGCTTCATTTTGCATGTCGGTTTTCAAAATAAAAGCGTGATGAGCTGTGCTGCTTCATGGGTGGTTATTGTATTTCATCGCGCATCAGATCAGTATTTGTCTTCAGCAGTGGCCGAAATAAAAGGAACCTTTTATAGTTCATGTATATTAACAATTTTGATGATGGCACTCATCAATATGTAATGTTTGTTATTGGTTTTCTGAATTGTTGGTTATGGTATATTTTGTGACTTTATATTTGTGTTTTTTATTATGTAGAGGATTTTGAAACTGCAATGTTGCTGAAATGTGCTACACAAATAAACTTGATTGAAATGGAGCCAGCGAGAAGAAAAAATCTGACATCTGGGAATACTTTGAGATGATCGTTCACAAGATTCTTAAATAAAAATAATTAACCTCTCCACCTCCAAAATTCTCAACTTCTTGAAATTTCCACTATTTCTTTGTTCTGCAAAGATATATCAGTCTTGCACAGCAGAAACAGACTTAAAGTTGTTGGAAGAGTAAAATTCTGGCCTGATGAGTAAAAATATAAGGGATTAGATCAGAAAGCCAATAGAAATCCAAGAAAAAGAGAATTTTTTAAGAATTTTAGTTTTTCAGGAGGCAAATCAAATCTCAAAGAATACTGTCTGCCCCAACATGCACCACACTCCGAATACATTAAAACAAATGTCTATTGTCAAATCAGTCACTGACAGCCAACGTATATCAGGATTGGCTACAAATAATTTTAATAAGTAAAAAAGATTAGTTAAATAGGATTTAATCGACTCTCCTGTTACTAAACATGAGTTTGACAAAAACCTTGTGACAATATTGCATTTACAAATTTTTTTAAGTATGTCTATCTGAGTGCCAAGGCTGCCATAGCTTCAACAGCAGATATCACTAGTAAGAAATTAATGAACCACCGAGTAATGAACCTTTGGGCAAAGCAATGGGCTGGGAAGCATCATTGCTTCACAAGGCTTCATTTCGCCATCACTACATAATGACATATTTGGCTGAGCAGGTGAGATGAATAGAGTCTTCCAATTTGAATTTCCGCCTAGGGTTCATTTGCCATTTTCTCTCTCTGTCTCTGTCCTCAGCCTGCCTTGTGCTGTCTCCCTCACACCTTCAACCTGTTTCTAATCAGCCATCTGTTCCTTGTTCCATAATCATGCTCCCCAGTATACACTGAAAAAAATGAACTTAGGGGTTATTGCATTAACGAAAGAATATCATGTACTTTTAACTAAATAAATTCATGTTTCAAACAAAAACGTGATACAATCATGTTGGACAAACAAGAAATACAACAACTTAACGTTTATGAAATTTAATCATGTTGAGATAAAATGATTCATTATAGTCAGGCTGAACTTGTACTGAAGAGGACGAGTGAGATCACGGAATATCACGGGATATCACACAAGACCACGCGAGACAATCGTTTTTTGTCTCAATTTGAATAAAATGTATTCAAGCTGAGATAACATGATTCAATTTAGTCAGATTGATCTCCCTCAGAGGAGGGTCTAGCGAGATCAGGGGATCACGCAAGATTATGGAAGATCATGCGACATAACTGTTTTGCGCCTGGGAAAACTTCAAAGCGGTTTTAGTTGCACATTAAACTATAGATATTTGTTTTTCTTTGCAGGGCACTATTGGCATTTATTAACTGCACTGTAACAAACAAACAAACTACAGCATGAAAATACAGTAAGGTGGCTGGGTTTTGAAAATGCAGTTCTGTTGTACCTTTTCTAATTGTTGAGTGTTCTTTCTACCCTTTCACCCAGTCCTGTCTTAAAACACTTAATGTAATGTAACTTTAAAAAATGTCTTTGAATTAATGTAATTAAATCATGGAAAGGATTTCCACACGATTAAATAGCTTCCTTTCAGCATGTAGCATGTTTGTTGAGCTAACTTAATTTTCATGAGTTGGATCAACTTAATTAAGTAGTGTGAAGCACTGTAACATAAGTTGGTTTCTTGGGGTGGTTGTGGTGGCGCAGGGGGTTAGAACGCCCCACGCTTGGAGGTCTTAGTCCTCGACACGGACGTCGCTGGTTCGACTGCCTGTCCCGGCGACCTTTGCCACATGTCCTCCCCTCTTTCCTGTCTGCCTACTGTCGAAAATATGAGCCACTAGCGCCGCAAAAACTCTTCGGAGAAAAAAAAAAAGTTGGTTTCAGCTAAATTTGCATTAATCTTAATCAAGTAAATTATTTAGTCCAAAACATTGCAAATTAGTTGGGCTGGCTCTTTTAAATTACATTGGGTCCAACTATAGTAAATGAGTTGAATCAACCTTAATAAATTAAATTGAGCTAACACATTTTATTTAAATTAGAATAACTATAATATATTAAGTTGAGCTAACACAATTGCTTTACATTGGAATAACCTTAGTAAATTAAGTTGACCTAACAAATTTGCTTTAAATAGGAGTAACACAATTACATGGTGCTGAAATCAGGTAATCAGGTGGAAATCCTTTTCATGATTTTTTTATGTTCATCCAAAGAGTTATTTTTTTCAGTGTACATACTACTCATGCTCAGGCACTCCTTGGTGGTTTGTCCCATTATATCCTGTTTACTTCCCTGTTGATATGCTACTTACTGTAGTGTTCCGTGTTTTTCTGTGTGTTTATTTTGAGTTTCCTGTGTGTCCGTGTTGTCCTGTCTTCCCCTTGATTACTCCCAGGTGTTTCTCGTTCCCTGATTACCTCCTGTGTATTTAGTCTCACCTGTGTCTCTGTGTTTTGTCAGGTCCTCGTCGCTTGTCGCGTCATTTCTGTCTGCCTGTTTATTTGCCAAGTATAATTTCTGTTGCTACCGGTGTGAGCCCTGGCTTCTGCTCAGCCGTGTCGCCAGAACTTTGTGGACTGTTTGGAGCATGACTTATTATTAAAATTACCATCTTTCACTTCAACCTGGGTCTACAGCATCTGCCTCACCACCTTCACCACCGCACCTCATGACACTTACATTTTGTTCATGTTTCCTGTTTGTGGTCTACTTTGGCTCCCTTTCTTTCCTGTGATTTTTGTAAGTTTTTTTCATAATTTTTATTAAACTTTCACCATCTACTTGTTCCCTCTTGCTTTGGGTTCACCATCAACTCACAACATGATAGTATCAACTATGAACACTAGTAGCATTCATATTTCTGTTTGATAGTATAAATTTTGTATTTAGAAACTTTTAAAAAGTCAGGTTTTATACCTTTTTCTGTAATTATCCATTTGATCATGGTTCACCAACCCCTCCATTTCTCTGAAATCGAAAATGCTTTTAGATGGAATGAAACATATTGACATAACAATTGATTGTGAGGAAATCTAGGAATGATCGCATAACAAAATCATCTGCTAGGTCCTTCATTGCGAAGTTTGACATAACTAAGAATTTTTACAAAACAATCAATAGAATATGAAAATGAAAGCCCTTAAGTAATAATAAACCAAGTTTTACATAATTGAAAAAACTGTTACTTATAGAAAGTAACAGCTTATGGTTATTCTAATTTTGTTTTAGATATATTATAATATTATACAGTATACATATATGTAATATTTCTATTATTATATTATAATATTATAATTATAATTTAATGTCTCAACATGAAATTATAATTAGATCAAGATCAGTGTACATTCACTACCTTGGGTGCATTGATGTCCATGCATCTTTTGCTTCTGCCAGATTAAGTCTATAAACATCCACATCAAAACATTCTTCCTCATTTTCTGGTTTTCTGGAAAACATGACAGGTGTATTAGTTACAATAAATCACACTTAACAGATGTTATCAGCATTGTCAACTTCATTAAAACAAGGCCACTTAAAGCATGATCTTCTCTGCTCTCTATAACAACATGGGTGCAGACCATACAGTGAAGCAGTGAAGCTGTCACGAGGTAAAGCTTTGTCACAAGTGTATGCGCTCAGAAATGAAATCAGAATGTTTTGGAGTAGGAGAGCATAAATGAGTTCAGTGCTGAACAATTTTTGCTGAAGTTGGCCTACCTCGGTGATATATGTGAAAAGTTAAATGAACTAAATCTACACCTTCAAGGCAGAGATAACCACCTTCCATACCTCAGACAAAATCAGTGCCTTCACTTGAAAATTGGAGATGTGGTGGGGCAGGCGACTTAACTATGGAAATAATGATCCATTTGAGAATGAGTGAATTTGCTCAACTTCCTGATTGTGACGTGACCATAGTGATTCCATATCTGAAGCAGCACATCTCATCATTAAGTGGATTCTTAAAAAAATACTTTCCAGGTGATACCTCACTGGGTGACTGGGTGAGGGATCCATTCAGTCGAGCAGCTCCTACTGAATTCAGCTCTGCAGCTCTGCAGAAGAGACCCATTAACCTCTGCAGAAGAGACCCAACTGATTGACAGATTTGATTGACCCAAATCTGGGTTCCAGACTTAACAATATCAAGTCTGAAACCCAGATTTTAAATGGTCTGCAGTTCAAAAAGGACTCACTGCAGTCATTAAATATATAGAGCAGAGCGACCTCCTTATAAAATATTTGCACAATGCCTGTTTTTTTAATTTGTTCTTTGAGATTGGCAAACTGTACTGAAGTTGATCATATGAAAATGGAAAAAGTTTTGAATATTATAGTGTAAAGTCTATAAATGCATCCCAAGAAATCATTTTAACTTTTTACTTTTTGGGAATCACAGACTGAGCAGTAGTGATTAAATGTTACAAAATAAGTTAACAAACTGAACTTGGACATTGTTCAAAGTAGTTTTTTAAGCCTTTTTCTTAATCTGTTTATGATAATGTTGTTATACATAATTAGTTTGTGCAGAAAAACAATTTAGCATCAGCTCTCAATAGTATTTCAATTGAGATGTGTAGTGGAGGATGCTGAGGGTGTGAAAAAATCTTAAGTTCCCTACAGGGGGCATGACATGAACTAAATCTAAAATGTTTGGCAGATATTTGATTCCTTATATGTATTGTGTCAAGATGGCCTACCCATGTTTGAGTGGTTTGACTTCATCCTCTTGATTTGCACATGAGCTGTAAAACAGAGAATACAAATTGAATAAAAAATATAATGATAAAGGTTCCCAAAAATCCCTGACTTATGAAAGAAGGAATCTGGAGTTATCCCAAATAATTAAAGTACTTTTCACATAGTTTTTTTTACATCCATCAGGAGAGTGTCATTTCCCCAAAACATAAAAAAACAGAAGAGCAGCAATGCTGCTTAACTGTTTATGCAATTATCACCTAACAATGAAATAAATGAAAACACTATTAAGTGTTTACACAACTTTAACATTCCTATTGAGGTGCTGCTGTGTGCTTGTAGCCTTTTATCCATTAGAGATGTTTGATTTCTGTCAGAGCCAAAGCCCAGATGATGTCCACCAACAAAGGCAATCCTCCAAATGGAAATTGTGGGTGAGAATGTGTTGATTTTTCCTCAAAATAATGCTTAAGCTGTTTCTGTGATTTTTGCTTCTTTTTTATCTATTTTTTCATTTTTGCAAAATAGCAGATTAGCTACAAATGTAAGGACCAGTCTTATACTATGTTTATGTTCCATTTTACCAGGATTTGAACCCAGGACCTTTTTGCTCCAAGACAGCAGTGCTACTGACTCCACCACATAGCTTCAGTCTAAAAATGTCTAATTTAAATTTTTTTTTTATTTCTATTGATTATTTTCAAACATAAAAGTTATATTCAAACCTATTACTGATTAACTGGACTTTTTGTTAACTTTTTGGCAATTAAACAAAAACAAACATAAATATACAAAAATAAAAACACATATCCATTTCTCATTCACGAGTGAAGCTCACTTCCAACCAAACCAAAAAAGAATCCCAAATAAAATTCATGTTATAATGTCGAAAAAATCAATGTCCTTTGTTACTTATACTTTGATTTGCTAATAGTATGGAAACTAATTATAATTAACCTACCATGATTTAATGATAATTGCAAGAAATAAAGATGAGGGACCATCTTTATTGGTATTGCAGTGATTTGTAAACAAGTCCACAAATCACTGTGGACTTGTTTATGATTGGTAACTATATATATCAACAAGAAATAAAGTTATTCAAGCCATGTGGAAGGCCAAGGAAAATTCTTTATGTCAATTAAGAAATACTCTTCCTAACCAAGGATCAACCGAATATAGAAACTCTAAATGTGGCAGCTAATAATCTGACAAAACTGTGTGTTTTTTAATGTCACTGATTTGATTCAGCATGAGACCATGGCTTGAACCGTTAGGAGGCACTATCTTACCTCTGAAGTGATTGATAATTTTATTAAGGGTGTTACCCAAAATTGCCCTGTTATTGTCGGGTTCCGGGATTTTTCTTTATTTTTGAATCCTCTTGGTGGTTCACGGGCTGTCCACCAGATAGCGCCAGAGGCTGGTTTCCAGGGGGAGGTGTGCCTGTAGTTCTGCACACCTGACGATGATCTTCTCATCATCAGCTGGAGATGAAAAGACGCTGACAGCCAGCACTTCGACGCTGGAGTGTTTTCGCCAAAACGGTACTCTGAGCCCCTCGGAATCAGTCTCCGAGTTCGTTTCCTCTGAGTTCCCTCTCGAGTAATTCGTCGTTTTGTTCTCTGTGCTGTTCAGGTGTTTTCCTCTCGAGTCATTCCCTGGATCCTCCCTGAGAGACTTCCGTTGTGGCTTTTGGATTAAGCCCTCCTCGTGACGCCGTGGATGGTACCCACAGGTTGCCCGAGTTCCCATTTCCTCCTCATCTGTCGGATCTCAAGATTCTCCAGTTTCACTTCCTCCGGCTGGCTGTCGGACCCTTCCCTTCATCATCGTCGAATCCAGAACTTACCTGTCCGCCCTCCACCGCCATCTCCCAGCCTTTGGACCTCGCTCAGCTCTGCTGCCCATCCGGAACCCGCAGTATCCACCCTCTCAATCCGAGACTATAGCTACTAGAAAGTAAGAACTGATTTTCCCTTCTCGCACATCCTGTTTCCCAGCTGCCATTGAACTCACCATTTCCTTTTCGCTGTTCTGCAGTGAGCCGCAGTCAGCAGCATTCCCCCCCAGTTTGGACCCTACCACGCCAACATCTTTACTGGGTTATTGTTTTACAATAAATATTCTTCAACTGATTCTTTGTCTCCTGTGGTGTTCTGCATGTGGGCTAGAAACCTAAACCCCAGCATGACATATCTTATCTGGTTCTTGTGACTCAATGGTCAGCCAATTTTTCAACAAACTGAAGTCTAACCTGGACCATGCAACTTCATTAGTTTCAAAAAAAGTTTAATAAACAACTATGCCCATGGAAAAATGAAGATATTAACAAATGTGCTAACACCTTAACATATACAATGCCTCTGTCCAAAATTCAAGAAATGAATATTTTTGCCAAAATATTTAACAGTCACAAAAATAATAGCAATGTTTTGTTTTCCACCACTGATAATCTGATTAACTCTAACTTTACTGATTATGCACAGACTCCAACTGACTCTGAACAGTTAGCAAATCATTTCAGAGGAAAGATTTAGTCAATTAGAGCTAACATTTTATCTGAGCAAAATACTGTTTTTAAATCTAATGAATGTTTGTTTTTACCTCTGGGAACACTGGACCGTTTCTCTGTGGTTGATCACTGTAAAGTTTTCTCTCAAGTCAAACCAGCCACCTGCCTCTTGGACCCAATTCCCTCACTTTTTAATTCATTTTATAGATGTTTTGAGTATGAGATTTTAAATATTGTAAATTGCTCTCTTCAGTTGGGAGTCTTCCCCACTTCCTTTAAAATGGCAGTTGTAAAGCCTCATCTGAAGAAGCATAATGTGGATCCTAGTGTTTTTAATAATTACAGACCTGCATCCAACTTATCATTTTTAAGCAAATATTTAGAAAAGCTTTTTTATTTAAAAAAAAAAAAAACTTTTTAAAATGACACTGGCATTTTAGAAAAGTATCAATCTGGTTTTAGAGCGAACCACAGTACAGAGACGGCCCTTTTAAAAATTGTAAATGAATTTAGCTGTAATCTAGAGTCACAAAAGCTCTCAGTCCTTGTGCTGTTGGATCTGAGTGCTGCCTTTGATACAGTGGATCACCAAATTCTTTTAAATAGATTACAGCATCTGGTTGGCCTTTCTGGTACTGTTCTTCAGTGGTTCAGCTCCAATCTCACAGAACTTTTATGGTCAGAATGGATACATGTTCCTCACAGATCCATGATGTTAACTGTGGCGTCCCCCAAGGCTCTATTTTAGGTCCTCTACTTTTTAATTTGTACATGTTTCCACTTGGTGGAGCCATCAGGAAAAATGGAATCAGCTTCCACTGTTATGCTGATGACACTCGGCTATAAATCTCATTGTCTCATGACGACCCCCAGCCAATCACTGCAATTTTTAATTGTATTCCAGACATAAAGACCTGGATGGCACAGACCTTTTTCCAACTCAGCCAGGACAAAACAGAAGTTTTAATCATTGGACCAGAGGATCAAAAAGAAATTTGAATTAAAAAATTACAAACTACATTTTCTAAACCTTCAAAACAAGTCAGAAGCCTGGGTGTTCTTCTTGACTCTGAGCTCACTTTTACTCCGCATATTAAACAAATAGTTAAAACAGGATTTTATCATCTAAAACATATAGCCAGAGTTTGCACTATTCTTTCCCTCGCTAGCATGATGCATGCTTTTATTCCCAGCCGTAAAGACTACTGTAATACCCTGCTTTCTCATCTCCTTAAAAAAAACCGCGCACAGCCTTCAGCTCTTACAAAACTCTGCTGCTCGAGTGCTAACCAAGACCAGAATGTAGGCTCACATCACTCCTGTTTTAAAATCATTGCATTGGCTCCCAGTATCTCAGGATTGATTTTAAGATCCTCTTACTAGTTTTTAAATGTCTTAATGGTCTTGCACCATCTTACCTTTCAGAGCTGCTTTTACCTTATGAACCCCCGGGGACCCTGATGTCAGAACACACACTTATGGTGAGGCTTCTTTCCAGTATTATGGCCCCCATTTTTGGAGCAGTCTGCCAGAGATCCTGCCTAAAGGAACCTCAATCTCTGGAACTATGTCCCACCAACTCACTCATACTGGCTCTTTTAAATATTCAATTGTTAATACTAAAAGCTTTACTAATAAATGACTTCATCACCCAGCATAATATTGATGTTCTGTTTCTGACAGAAACATTGTTGGATGACAATACTGTCAGTTGTACGACTTGAATCAGCACCACAGAATTACAATTTTTAAAGTGAGAATAGAAAACATAAAAAAGAGGAAAGTGTGGCTTCTATATTTAAGAATGTCATAAATTGTAGCAAAATTGTTTTGGGTCATTTCACCTTTTTTGAATATCTGGGTATTGAGGCAAAAGGCCATAGACAAACTTTGACATTAACTTTATGCAAAAGTCCAAATTTGCAGAAAATTTCTTTACTGACTTTAATTAACTTCTATCTCTCATATGCATTGACTATGATTGTTTAATAATTGTCGATGATTTCAACATTCATATTGACAACCCCAAGACAGAGGAGCAAAAGAGCTGTGTGATATTTAACATATTACCCAAAGAACCCACAATCAAGGTCACACACTGGACCTGGTTATTAATAAGGGTGTGAATATGTCCAATATTTCTATAACTGATGTCGCCCTGTCGGATCACTTTATTGGTATCTTTGAAAGTACAATCAACATTGGCTCACTTAGCCAAACGGCTACTATCACAAAGTGATTTTTTTAACAGACAACACAATAGAAGCATTTAATCAAATCTACTCTTTCTGCTTGCCTAAGGGTGAGGAGTTGTTTCTACTCTTCAGATGAATAGAAATAATTCATCTACATCATTAATAATATACTGAGGTAGATGAGTTGGTAGATATTCTTCATTCTAAAATTTCAGATATTATTGAAACCATTGCCCCCATTAAAGTGAAGGCTGTGTCTGGTAGGATCAAGTCTCCATGGAGAGACGTAATCTCTCCATGGAGCCGTATGGAGTGATCCATACGGCTCCATATGGATCTCAACATAAAGTTCAACATAAAGTTGAGCTCTACGGCTCAACTCTGCTGTAGAGCCAAACATAAATGGTGTAAAACTCAACTTTATGTTTATTTTGATATCTACAATGAAAGACTACATAACTATCACTCAACACTTTAACAAGCAAGGGAAACAGTCTTTGAAGATGTCAAAAGCAAAAATATTATCAAAGCTCAAGTTTTATTTGCAACAGTTGACAGGTTCACAAACCCTCCAGTGACGTTACAGCTTGAACTGCAATCAAACACGGCCTGCAACAAATTGCTAGCTTTTTTGAAGAGAAAATTTTAAAAATCAGTAGTTTAATCTGTACACCTACACTAAATCCAGTACCAATGCTATACCCAAAGATAACAAATGCAGGCAAAATGACCCAATTTCACCTAATCAATTATAAAACCCTAGAAGAAATTATAAGTCAATTAAGCTCAGGTTCCTGCTGTCTGGATGTTTTACCCACATATTTCTTTAAAAAAAGTCTTGCCTGTTATTGCTACTGATCTGATCCAAATAGTAAAATCATCGCTCTCATTAGGTGTTTTCCCTTAGGCTTTAAAAGCAGCAGTTATCAAATCACTGATAAAAAAGAACAATTTGGACAAGTCACTACTGCAGAACTATAGGTATGTGTATTGATGTAAAAGGCCATAAATAATATATAATATAATATCTGGTTCTTTGGATGCAGAGCAGACCAGAACCAGAAGACCTGAGAGGTCTGGAAGGTTGATATAACAACAGCAGATCTTTAATGTATTGTGATGATTAGCCATTCAGTGATTTATAAACTAGCAACAGTATTTAAAAAGTCTATTCTTTGAGCTACGGGGAGCTCATAGAAGCACCCCAGTGACATTAGAACTGGTGTGATGTGCTCCATCTTCTTGGTTTAAGTGAGAACGCCAGCAGCAGCATTCTGGATCAGCTGCAGTTGTCTGATTTTTTTAGGCAGACTTGTGAAGACACTGTTGCAGTAATCAATACGACTAAAGGTAAATCCCTCAGGTGTCTGTCCCATTACTCTAAGGAAACAAGAGGGGAGGAGTAACTGGAAGGACCAGAGTGAATCATTTTGTCATCCAGTCTCTTTGCTAGAAAGTGAGTAAGATGCTTCGTAGACAAACAGGATTGTCATTCATATTTTATTATCAAGACCATTTTAATTTATCATACAATTGAAGGATTTATTGCTCATTGCAACAGACCTGCTAAGCACACAGCCAAAATGGTTACAAAGTGCCTTAAGGACAACAAAGCAATGATGTAGCCATCACAAAGTCCTGAAGTTATGAGCAGATCTAAAAAGGCGCTAGAGTGAGGCAGCCTACAAACCTTCCTGAGTTCCACCAACTACAAAATTTATTCTAAACTGCTTGTGTGAATTTGTTGTTGTACATGACATTGTGCCCCCTCAAAAATATTTACTCTTTGTCAAAAGTGTTAAATATTTGATACCTGTTATTTTGGTGTCCAGAAAATTTCCTGGGACAGATCCCACAAAGAATACACACCAAACGTTGCTGACAGGGACTGTGTTGAGGAGATTCTGCTGAGCTAAATACAGTGGAGAAAAAGAAGAAATGGCCCAATATAGGTTAATTCTATTTTTTTTTTTGTCAGTTATCTTATGTCTATGTACTTCTTTCAACCTAGTTTTAAATGCATTACACAAAGTACGGCATTTAAGCTCTAACAGTTTCAACAGATGAATTCCGAATATATTAATATCAATAATTAATACTTCCCATGTTGCTTAGTGTGAAGATAAAGCAAGCAGTTTGTCTTGATGTGATTTTTTCCTCTCATTGTAACCAATTTTTAAATGTATAGTTCATTCAACTTTTTATTTATTTGTAACCCATATTGCTTTCTAATACTGACTAATTGAATCACAGCCAGATTATTGCCAAAATAGAATCTATTTCTATTTTTACTATAATTAAAAAAGTTAGTTGCTTTTAATTATACTTTAATCAAATATATACTGCTTAGCAATACCATAGTAAGAAAAAATTAAGCAGTTCTAGATAAATGGGCAGTAGTACGTGTTTTCCAGGCACATAATGCTATTCTATGGCGTAATCAAAGAACAATGCAACAGACCTGCTAAAAGGGCTGTTTTTTAGCAGACCTTTAGGTCAGGTCTGTTATAAAACTTTATAACACTTGAAGTTTTATAACACTTCAAGTGTTATACAAAAGCTATATAAATCAAATATGACTAAAAATAATCTTTATTTCCTGATTTAACAACGGAATTGGGCCTCCGTCTCTTTAAAGACTCCTGTTCTAACTGAAACTCCACTTTCAGGAAGTCATCACAATATGGTTAGTCTATTAACCCTATATTTAACCAGGTAAAACCCCACTGATATTTAGATCTCATTTTCAAGAGGGACCTGGGCAGGATTCTGCAACACACAACAATGCAATGTTGTGCGTTGCTCTTTGAGGCAGAAGCTCTGAAGCTTGGAAACTGAAGCTCTGAAAAGGAACTGTGCCTAACAGGTCGTTCTAGGTCCACCCAGGTGTTTTGAACAGATGAATGGTTGCCACATGAGATTAAAAGATTTCTCAAACATACATAAAAAAAAAAATCAAGGCAACACTACACGTATGTTTTTAATGAGGGAATAACATTATAACATGATGTATAGCTCAAGAAAGATTTATAGGAAACCTATTGCTGAAATTAACAAGTGATTGTGTTAATTTCCTCTTTTTGCCCCTCAAAATGAACTACATAACTTAAATAGTTTGATTTAGTCACCATCTACCGTGTAAAAAGACTGGGTTTACAGCACAAGTTTACTTCTGCACCACTGTTCGAAACATTTACTTATGTTTACTCTTGTGTGGCCATTTGTAAAGCAGTGGGTTTTTACTAATTATTATTTTGAAATCATAAATGATTTCAAAATAATTCAGAATAACAAAAAATAATCTGCATCATATCTTCATGTTTTTATTAAATTAAGGTAGAAAAGTAGCCAGTGTGATTTCACCATCACTGATGTGTGAACAGCAATGATAAGAGGGTGACAGCCAAAAGATACTATTTTACTAATCACACCCTTTATTGTAGTTAAACAGAGAAATGTCTAAAAACACCTTATTTATGACTATAGCTTGTTACAAATAACTTTTAAAAAAATATAATTTTCAAAAGAAAGACATTGTTGCAAGCTTTTCCAGATCTGATGACTGAAAGTACCCACTGACATTACTGTGTGGCAAAATTGAACATGTGCACCTGACATTTAAGGTGTGTAAGAACAGAGTGCAAGGTGACGAAACACCACCACATTCTACAAAAATTATTTTGGCACAGATTATTCCTTCTGCTATTGAGTAGCTCAGTCGTAGAAATGCCATCAAAATATGTCTGATGTTAAAAACTCCTAAGGGGACTTTACTTTTTCTTTTACAGAAAATAAACATATTTTTACTCAAAATATTCACAACCCTAGCCTTCACTTATAGATCATTAAAAAAATGTGTTACCTGTTCTTGAGTAATTTTAGTATTTCACCCTCCTTATCCAATGTAGATCTGTGAATTAAAAATGCCATGCCTGAATATTAAAAGCAGTTTTTGGATACCTTGGACCTATTCTGAATACATAAACATACTTTTTACACTGCATCATATTAGTAACATGTGTTTTATGTACATATTTTGCATTCATCTTCAATTAATAAGAAAATATTCACACCTTCGAAAAAATTAAAAGGCAATTGCTTACTTTATCTCTTTATGGTTTTCCTGTAAGATATCTCCAAAGCTTAAAAAAAATCAGAATGAAGATCGTTAAAATAATTTATATGAGCTCGCTGGTTGTTAAAACTTGTGAAGAAAATACAGGAACTCTTTGGAGGCATTATTTTTGTTTGTTTCATCATATCCTGAGGGTTTACGGACAGACAACTGTCATTTTTTAGTGCAGTAAACCCCAAAAAATAACAATCTGGACAAGTCACTACTGCAACTTGTGATAAAATACATCCTGAACCTGCAGATGAAAAACAGATTTCATTGTAATTATCGAAAAAATTTAGATATTTGAATGGTAGCTGCAAGGTGGAGCGCTCAACACTGTTCCTGTGTAGCAAGAAGGTCCTGACTTTGAATCCCACCCTGGGGTCATTCTACATGGAGTTTACATGTTCTTCTCATTCATGTGTGGGTTCCCTCCAGGTATTCCTGCTTTTTTCCACAGTCCAAAAGTGTGACGTAACATAGGATTGATGGACCTGTGTGTCTGAATTGCCCTGTTTTAGACTGGCCATGGTAGGGCAATGGCAGCTTCATTTGGGTTCCTTCTCCTTCTCCCAACATTTTTACCTCAAAAGAAAACTTACATTTACTATGGAAGACAATTTTATGTAAAGTACCTTTGAAGGAGTTTTTGTGGTGGTTATTTTTATTCTCATAAATAAAGCTTTACATAATTACTGAATCTCCCGCTAAACAAAATATATCCTCAGAAACACAACTTTTTTGTTGAGGATCAACAAAAAAGTTGATCCCCCCAGATTAAGTAAGTTGAAGCCTGCTCAACCTAGTCAGCACTTAAATAGTCCTTAAATCTACTTCAAAAAACAACTGCACTTATTTTAAAATGATAGACAGCTTATTAATTTTATTATGTCCTTGTATCCTTTCCTGAAACATTAGTCTTTAAGTCTAGTCTTTTCTGAGAAAAAGTTGCATCTCTGTACAGCATCTATTTCTTGTCAAGTATTAATAAATATGTTGCTTGTTTCGGAACAAATATAAATTCTTGATTTGGCAAATTCTTTTGACAAGGCAGTTACTTGAAAGACATTGGACATACGAAAAATTATTACAGCATCATTTGACAGATTTCGAATGAAAGAAATGGTATTTCAACCAGAATTTTGATTGATGTCAAACATTCTGTGTCTCTTATTGTTTTTGAAGCAAAGGCTACCGTGCGTTCACATTTCTGTTTCAGCTCATGCCTTACCAAGGGGAAAAAGCTTACATAAACTATTTTTTTTCTGGTAAAGTAAAATAATAAAAAAGAAACATTTCTAAAAAGTGTTTAAATTAAAATAAACCTTATTTTAATTAAATTTTTGCTTTTTAATTTGATATTAATTAATGTATCTAATCCCTTTACCCGATGCCTTGGCTTCGATCTTGTGCCTTGCCGCTCATTCTTGCCTTCTCGTGAGTCCTTCTTGTGAGTGAATGTGTCTAGTTAGGCTCATACTCTGTCTAATGTACTTTCTCTGAGGAGGATGGACTTTTAGTTGGCCCTCCCTCTGCACAATATATTAACTCCACTCTGTCTGCTTCTCTTTATTTTCCTCTTCACCACCTATTGGATCTGGTCTTACAATGGAAGACTCTTTCATCATCGCTATAGACTTTGGGACTGCATACAGTGGATATGCCTTCAGTATAACATCCAGTGAGGAAGAAATTGTTCCCCGTGTGAAGGAATGGGGTGAAGAGGTTGGTCTTGAAACACCAAAGACTCCTACCTGCATCCTGTTTGATGAAAATAAAACATTTCACAGCTTTGGTTATAAAGCTAAAAATGATTATCTTTCAATGGAACGAAAGAAAGCCATTAAAATGTTCTTCTTTGACTGTTTCAAGATGTCCCTATACAACAAAGTGAGTATAGCTTAAATTTTATTTTTTGAATATTACAGTAAGGTGAGTGCTGGTGTCTAATGAATATGATATCAATATTCTACAGATGCTTTCCAGGGATCTGATGATTAAAGCAGCCAATGGGAAAGAAATGACAGCCATGACAGTTTTTACAGAAGGCTTGAGATTCCTGAAAGATGATGCTCTAACAACCATTAATGAAAGTGCGACAGGAATTACATTCGAAGCCTCTGACTTCACCTGGGTCCTAACGGTTCCTGCCATCTGGGACCCTTCAGCTAAACAGTTCATGAAAGAAGCAGCAACCCAGGTTAATCATTAACAAAGGATCCACGTTCCTTTTGCCAGTTGTTGTCATTCCTCTTATTGTTAAGTAAATATTAGTTATTTTCACCTATTTAAGGCAGGTATTGTGACCCCACAAAACGAATTGGTCATTGCACTTGAACCTGAAGCAGCATCAATTTGGTGTAAGAAGCTTCCGCCTAAAGGTTTCATTGCTGAAAACCGGGGAGAAGACAAACTGGATCAGTCTCCAGGAACTCAGTACATTGTAGTTGACTGTGGAGGTAATGTGTGAATTTTTCATTTTTCTGTTTCTTTAGAACTATTTCTACAAACTAAATTTGGTTAAGATAGTTTCAAACAGATTTTTTAAAATTAAATATACTTTATAGTTTTTTTTAAATAGCAGCTAAAACTCTGTTTTATGAATTTTAATTAATGCCTTGCTTACAGCAAAATTATCCTTCCATTTATTGTTTAACCAATTTAGAAAAAAAGATTAAATGAGAAGATAATTTTCACTTTAAAAAATTGTTTTTGCCAATAACTTTTTTCTAGGTGCTGGTTTTGTTAACTTGATTCACATCAGATCTTCTATTTCTTACAGGGGGGACCATTGACATCACTGTACATGAAGTCATCTCTGGAAGAAATCTGAAAGAGCTACACAAGGCCTCTGGAAATGATTTGGGAGGACAAACAGTGGACAAACAATTTAAAAAGTTTCTCAAAGAAATATTCTGCAATGGAGTCTGGGATGAATATGAAAAAAGTTACCCCAATGAAATTCAAAAAATAATGTATGAATTTGCAATTGCCAAGAAAAGGGATGATGATATAGACATCACCTGCCCTCTAAACCTGGCAACTCTGGCTAAAAAAACACACAAAAAGATTGAAAAGTTCTTTAAAAATGTAGAAGGAGCTTCCTGGAATGATGGGTCAATCAAAATCTTTAAACAAAAACTCAGATCGTTCTTTGCACAGAGCCTGCAAGGCATCACTTTGAGTCTCAGAGAAATCTTACAGAAATGTTTCAACATTCAGTACATTCTGTTAGTGGGAGGATATGCTGACAGCAAAATCCTCCGGAGACACATAACTGATGAGTTTATTGATCAATGTAAAGTTCTATGTCCATTTAGGCCACAAGAGGCTATTGTGAAAGGAGCTGTGGACTTTGGAAGAAACCAGGGGGTGGTAGCATTTAGAAAAAGTGCCTTCACTTATGGGATTTCTGTTTATGAGAGGTTTGATGCCTCAAAACACAAGCCAGAGAAGAAATATAAAAACAAACATGGTGAGTGGTGTAAGAATATTTTCATGAAAATGCTACAAATTGATGAAGATGTTGGTTGGAACCAAGTCAAAAACTTTAACTTGTATCCAGTTGACTCTGATCAAACTAGTCTTAGCTACAAGTTTTATCGCACAAAACATGAAAATCCACAATATGTGGATGAGGAGGAAGTAGAAAAAATTGGCAGTTTTGTGGTTGACTCACCAAATACTGCACTTGGCCTGAATCGGAAAACTGAAGTGAATATTGAATTTGGGTTCACTGAAATGAAAGCAACAGCCACCGACATTGATTCAGGTTCAACAGAATCAATCAAACTTGACTTTCTGACAAACTGAATTGTCTCAACAAATCTGTTAGGGTTTATGTGCATTTGTCTACTTCCGATCCTTTCAATGCGAACTAATTAGCAGATAAAAGTTTCTGTTTAGTGAATATTTGTAATATACTATTGAAAAGTTCGCTGGAATTTGGTTTATGTGAGAACTGATTATTTTACAAATAAAAAGTACTAGAGTCGGCTTTTCAATCAAATGTACATATGTAAAATACAAGGAGGAGTCTAAAAGTAAATGACTACACTGGACAAGGTTTAAGGAGATTAACTAGTCAATCAGTATCAGTTATATACACAGAAAAAGCAGATTACTGACAACTTTTAAAACATTTTCATCTCATCTGATGAGCTCACAGTTAACTTGAATGCTTCAAGCATGTATGTTCTTGTACCACTCAATGTTTAGGTTTCAGCAGATGAATCAGTTGGAAGTTAATACAATGATTGAAAAATTATCAAAGACACATTCAAAAGATATTTTGAGTAGATATTTCCTTTATAAAAAAACAACATATAAATGTACTTTTAATTCCTTTATTCATGTTATTAATTTAACTATTACAACAGGGTACTTCTGCAGAGGGTAGAAATGAGCTAGCATCTTGCCAATCTTAAAATTTGGGACAATTCCTCAGGAATGTAATTACTGGACAAAGTATTTTACATAAAAATGTTTGAAAAGTAATGCCTCACATTAAAGATTGACAAAACTGTCTTTATTTCACTTAAAGAACAATTTAAATTTAACATGCTTGTCAAGATTAAGCGGAGAGGTATAAAAGCAAACTTGTATATGTTTAGACTGATTTGAGATTGTTTACCATTTCATGCTATAAATTTTTTTATGCACTCTGTATTTTTTTTAGATAGAAATTTCCATTTAATATCTTTGTCACAAGCAGCCAACAACTATTAAGCAAATGCAGTTAATTTACAATTAAGCAATTGAGATGTTGAATAAAAATCATGCTATCAAATCACTGTCATGTGTCAAAAAGCTGAATTTGATGAATTTTGAAAATTTTATGAAATTTTTAATTTTATTTTTTCAAACGTCTACATCAGAGCTACCATTAAGCAATTTTTTATCAATATCCCTTATCCATCACACCTGAATCCATTACCTGAATTCCATTGCAACCAGTTATTCAGCTCTGCAGTCATCTGGTAACATGCTATTCATTTGATTCCAATGTGTTGAAGAAGGGTTGCACCTAAAAGTTCCAGTGTGGTAGTTCTCAAGAACTGGTCTTAGGCACCCTTTGTCTACATTGTAAGGTTCCTGCTGTGTTTAGTGACCTTTTGGAATAAAGGTCAGTAATTCCTGGAGGGAATTATAACTTTCATTTATGTAAAACTTGTCTGAGTCAAACAGTTTTGTCCTTATCAGAAATTAACATGTACAATTTTATTCCTGCAAAATAAAAACTGAATTCCAGCTGGCACCAGTCTGAGTTAAAGCTGAAACAGTTTCTTGAGAGTGAACAGAATCGTGGTCATGTATGACTGCCAAAATTCTCTTCTAGACTTACACTTTCAATAGAGTAAGTCATTGTGTTTTTGCAAGGCTTTATTGTGTTTTTATTAGTTTTTTAATTTTTATGAAAGCTCTATGCTTTGCTTTATTGTATTATTTGTTTTATGTAGCCAAAATACCAGCTATGAAGAGACATTGCAAATTAGCATATGCTACAAATGTCAGTTTATGATCTTTGAAAACACTTGTGCCTGCACCAATAAATACATTCAATTTAGTTCTATGACAATTTTCTGACAACACTTACGACCCATACTTCACAGTTAGGATGGTGTTATGACGCTTATGAGGCTCTTTCCTCTAAATGAAACTGATGGTCCCCCTTGGTGCTATGTGACTGTAATTTCATTAGTCCTGGAATGGGAAGCGCCTAAGGTTACGTGTCTACCTGGACCATATATAAAGAGTGCTCTTTCCATTCATAGCAGACACACAGACAGGGTGAAGCACATCAGTCACATTGTGGAAAGTCATGTGGGAGGCAGTTGCGAGGGTCCTGGCTGACTACATTAAAAGATGTTATCTGAACCTATCTGATGGAGGTCTACATCTGGGAGCAGTCTCTGGCCAGCTTATCACGACACTCTTCATCTGAGGGAGGCCAGCTGGTCCATGTCTGAGGGAGATCATCACCTAATGGAGGACCAGATCAAGGTGTACACATGCTGTTGCAGTTATTCCTAGGCATATACCAGTGTGCTTGGGGTGCTATCCACTGCCCCTAGACTTGTTTGAGAGCAAATGCCTGTAAAGAGCTTAAAATGGCATTTGGTGTTGACCCCCCCTTCCATTTTCTTGTTGCAATCTTCTGAGCCGGGCCGTAATATCCTGTAACATCATTATGGCCATTAGGTTAGAGGATATGTTTCCAAAATTAATCTTTGTCCTCATGAGAATTTGCAAACTGCAATCCATCTTATTTCAGATTAGTGACTTCCTCCTCACTGAGGTCATTGTTAGCCCATGTTGGTACAGGATAAATTTCACTGCCTTAACAGCTTCAGCCTTCACCAGGTCTTTGGCTTTTGTTTTGGAATCGATTTACACATTTTGAACCTTCATTCCTGTATGATGGTTGACCATTCCCATTATGACTACATATAGTTGTTGAACAGATGAACATGGCACCTTCATGCAAAAGGAAATTGCTGTGGTGGCGCCACATACAGTGGGGAGAACAAGTATTTGATACACTGTTGATTTTTCAGGTTTTCCCACTTGCAAAGCATGTAGAAGACTGTAATTTTTATCATAGGTACTCTTCAACTGTGAGTGATGGAATCTAAAACAAAAATCCAGAAAAATACAATGTATGATTTTTTAATAATTAATTTCCATTTTATTGTGTGAAATAAGTATTTGATCATCTATCAACCAGTAAGAATGTTGGCTCTCACAGACATGTTAGTTCTTCTTTAAGAAGCCCTCCTGTTCTCCACTCATTACCTGTATTAATTGCACCTGTTTGAACTCATTACCTGTATAAAAGACACCTGTCCACACACTCAATCAATCAGACTCCAGCATCTCCACAATGCCCAAGACCAGAGAGCTGTGTAAGGACATCAGGGATAAAATTGTAGACCTGCACAATGCTGGGATGGGCTACAGGACAATAGGCAAGCAGCTTGGTGAGAAGGCAACAACAGTTGGTGCAATTATTAGAAAATGGAAGAAATACAAAATAACGGAAAATCTCCCTCGGTCTGGGGCGCCATGCAAGATCTCACCTCGTGGAGCATCATTGATCTTGAGGAAGGTGAGGAATGAGCCCAGAACTACACGGCAGGACCTGGTCAATGACCTGAATAGAGCTGGGACCACAGTCTCAAAGAAAACAATCAGTAACACTCTACGCCGTCAAGGATTAAAATCCTGCAGTGCACGCAAGGTGCCCTTCCTCAAGCCAACGCATGTCAAAGCCCATCTGATGTTTGCAAATGACCATCTGAATGATCCAGAGGAGGAATGGGAGAAGGTCATGTGGTCTGATGAGACAAAAATAGAACTTTTTGGTTTAAACTCCACTCGTCATGTTTGGAGGAAGAAGAATGATGAGTACAACCCCAAGAACACCATCCCAACCGTGAAGCATGGCGGTGGAAACATCATTCTTTGGGGATGCTTTTCTGCAAAGGGGACAGGACGACTGCACCATATTGTGGGAAGGATGGATGGGGCCATGTATCGTGAGATTTTGGCCAACAACCTCCTTCCCTCAGTAAGAGCACTGAAGATGGGTCGTGGTTGGGTCTTCCAGCATGATAACGACCCAAAACACACAGCCAGGGCAACTAAAGAGTGGCTCCGTAGGAAACATCTTAAGGTCCTGGAGTGGCCTAGCCAGTCTCCAGACCTGAATCCAATAGAAAATCTTTGGAGGGAGCTTAAAGTCCGTGTGGCCCAGCGACAGCCCCGAAACCTGAAGGCTCTGGAGGAGATCTGTATGGAGGAGTGGGCCAAAATCCCTGCTGCAGTGTGTGCAAACCTGGTCAAGAACTACAGGAAACGTCTGATCTCTGTAATTGCAAACAAAGGTTTCTGTACCAAATATTAAGTTTCGTTTTTCTGGTGTATCAAATACTTATTTCACACAATAAAATGGAAATTAATTATTTAAAAATCATACATTGTATTTTTCTGGATTTTTGTTTTAGATTCCATCACTCACAGTTGAAGAGTACCTATGATAAAAATTACAGTCTTCTACATGCTTTGCAAGTGGGAAAACCTGAAAAATCAACAGTGTATCAAATACTTGTTCTCCCCACTGTATGGAGGTTTTAGTCCTCGACGCGGCCGTTGCAGATTCGATTCCTGGCCTGGTGACCTTTGCCGCATGTCTTCCCGCTCTCTCATTACCCACTTTCCTGTCATCGTACTTTCAAACAAAGGCCACTAAAGGCAAAACACCTAAAAAAAGGAAAGTGATCCAAAGGATGAACCATACTGGTATAGCTCCACAATTACTTTCCTGCTAACTTGTCTTTTTTTCTTTTGAGTTGCTGAGGTGGTGGAGGATGACCAACCAACCAACCAATTTCCAAACAAACTGGACATTATGATCATTGATATGTAGCAGAGGGGTCATTAGTGTTTATGTTTTTCAGTCCCAGGGCCTCCAGTGAGTCACTCTCCATAGAACTTGGACCTCTTGCATAGTATTTGAAACATACTGTCACTAGTCTTGGGGTTAAAATGTACAGATTTTAATCTTGACAGGCAGATTATTTTACTGATGAAGTCCAGTTTTTACCAACTGAGACAGCTGGCAAAAGACATGTACTGTAAACCATGCACTTTGAAAAGGACTTTGAAACTATGACCCATTCATTTTTTACAACTTGTCTTGATTGATGATTGATTGAAATTAAACATAATCATCTGACTTTCTTTCTTAAATTGCAACCTACCTTCCTGAACCATTGTTGTTATTATTGTTGTATTCACAGTTATATGTGATATATACTGCAGCTTTAATTTCACTAAGGAGAGGAAGGGTGAAGGGGGACGTGTCAACAGATATCTGTAATTTAACCACAAGCTAAGGTAGGACAGTGTGGACTGGCTGCAGTCCAGACAGGAGGCTGTTTTTTATTATCATTTTATAAAGATTGCTTGAATTTTTGTCAGCAACAAATATATTGTTTTTGTTTTGTAATTGTAAAAAGAGCAAAGACACAGCGAAATCCCTGTAGATTCCCTGGAATGATGCTTGTCATTGGACAACCTAGTTATAATCTCATACAGTCTACTCACCTCTCTTGGAGAATAACTGTTACAAATTCACACTCTTGTCTTTTTCTCTCTCATCTCTCTATTTTTTATTTTTTTTGAAAACCTGAATTCATTATTTTTTTTAGCAGCACAGTAACTGCCACAGTTGTTCTTGTCTTGTACTGACTGCTGCTGAACACCGTCAACGTCAAGCGCGCTAAGCAGGAATGAACCATTTCAGGCAGATCCAGGGTTCAGTGCAAATATGGATGTGTCTTTTGGTCTGGGAGGGGTAACATTTAATTTTTATTGCTAAAAACACAATAACAGTAATTGACAGGGCCCCATTTTTTTATATTTCTCTGTCTCTCTATATATATATACAGTATATACAGTATATATATACATACTGTATATACACTGCTCAAAAAAATAAAGGGAACACTTAAACAACACAATATAACTCCAAGTAAATCAAACTTCTGTGAAATCAAACTGTCCACTTAGGAAGCAACACTGATTGGCAATCAATTTCACCTGCTGTTGTGCAGATGCAATAGACAACAGGTGGAAATTATTGGCAATTAGCAAGACACACTCAATAAAGGAGTGGTTCTGCAGTTGGGACCACAGACCACTTCTCAGTACCTATGCTGTCTGGCTGATGTTTTGGTCAGTTTTGAATGTTGGTGGTGCTTTCACACTCGTGGTAGCATGAGACGGACTCCACAACCCACACAAGTGGCTCAGGTCGTGCAGCTCATCCAGAATGGCACATCAATGCGAGCTGTGGCAAGAAGGTTTGCTGTGTCTGTCAGCGTAGTGTCCAGAGGCTGGAGGCGCTACCAGGAGACAGGCCAGTACACCAGGAGACGTGGAGGAGGCCGTAGGAGGGCAACAACCCAGCAGCAGGACCGCTACCTCCGCCTTTGTGCAAGGAGGAGCAGGAGGAGCACTGCCAGAGCCCTGCAAAATGACCTCCAGCAGGCCACAAATGTGCATGTGTCTGCACAAACGGTTAGAAACCGACTCCATGAGGATGGTATGAGGGCCCGACGTCCACAGATGGGGGTTGTGCTCACAGCCCAACACCGTGCAGGACACTTGGCATTTGCCAGAGAACACCAGGATTGGCAAATTCGCCACTGGCGCCTTGTGCTCTTCACAGATGAAAGCAGGTTCACACTGAGCACATGTGACAGACGTGACAGAGTCTGGAGACGCCGTGGAGAGCGGTCTGCTGCCTGCAACATCCTTCAGCATGACCGGTTTGGCAGTGGGTCAGTAATGGTGTGGGGTGGCATTTCTTTGGAGGGCCGCACAGCCCTCCATGTGCTCACCAGAGGTAGCCTGACTGCCATTAGGTACCGAGATGAGATCCTCAGACCCCTTGTCTGAGGACCCCATATGCTGGTGCAGTTGGCCCTGGGTTCCTCCTAATACAGGACAATGCTAGACCTCATGTGGCTGGAGTGTGTCAGGAGTTCCTGCAAGATGAAGGCATTGAAGCTATGGACTGGCCAGCCCGTTCCCCAGACCTGAATCCGATTGAGCACATCTGGGACATCATGTCTCGCTCCATCCACCAATGTCACGTTGCACCACAGACTGTCCAGGAGTTGGCGGATGCTTTAGTCCAGGTCTGGGAGGAGATCCCTCAGGAGACCATCCGCCACCTCATCAGGAGCATGCCCAGGCGTTGTAGGGAGGTCATACAGGCACGTGGAGGCCACACACAATACTGAGCCTCATTTTGACTTGTTTTAAGGACATTACATTAAAGTTGGATCAGCGTGTAGTGTTATTTCACTTTAATTTTGTGTGTGGCTCCAAATCCAGGCCTCCATTGGTTAATAAATTTGATTTCCATTGATGATTTTTTGTTGTCGGCACATTCAACTTTGTACAGAACAAAGTATTCAATGAGAATATTTCTTTCATTCAGATCTAGGATGTGTTATTTGAGTGTTCCCTTTATTTTTTTGAGCAGTGTATATATATATATATATATATTTTTTTTTTTATTAATTTTTTTTTTTTTTTCTGTGGGGGCCCCCTGTCGGTCAAGGGCCTTTGGAATTGTCCTAACGTATACCCCGATACCGTGCCCCTGGCTGGAACAGAGACACAACTAAAATATGCAGGGCACAGTTATTTGAGGACCAGAGTTGGGAACTGCTGTCTTATGGAATGACCAAATAACCCAGTCTACTTGAATTCTCTGGATCATGGAAGGTTCAGCAGTTACAAATCTAGGCTTTTGCTGATTTACCAATTTCAAGCAGTGGTAGTCAGTGGAGTTTGTAAATAATTTTACAACATCTTACACATGATAAAATTTTCTGTCGACAATTGTAGGTCAATTTGGTTTTGTAATGTTTATTGCTTGTTTCACAATTGGTGACTGTTTTTATGTTGTAAAGCACTTTGAACTACCTTGTTGCTGAATATGCTATACAAATGAACTTGGATTGAATTGATTGATCTGCAGTTTCTCTGTACAAATAAAAATGTTGACAGAAAACACACCAGCTAAAGTAAATTAATCACAAGTCAAACCACTGACTAATTTATGTCTGTGGTTGTGTTGTACTTTCATAATGTTTGTATGTCAGTAGTGTGATGTGCTGAAGTAGAATCATTAGAGGGACATGTATTTTATTTCTTCATGTTGATATCCATAAAAGGACAACAGTGACAGAAGATTGAACAAAACAGATAAAACTTAACCAAAACAATATGCTATGAAGTGGTCCTATTGGCTTCATCATGTCGTGATCTGCAGCTCTTGCTGGAGCGGTTCACAGCCGAGTGTGAAGCGGCCGGGATGAGGATCAGTGCCTCCAAATCCGAGGCCATGGTCTTGAACCATAAAAGGGTAGAGTTCCTTCTCCGAGTCAGGGGGGGGTGTCCTGCCCCAAGTGGAGGAGTTCAAGTATCTCAGGATCTTGTTCACTAATGAGGGAAGAAGGGAGCGGGAGGTCGACAGGCGGATTGGCGCAGCGTCTGCCGTCAAGCGGGCGCTGTACCGGTCCATCGTGGTGAAGAGAGAGCTGAGCCAAAAAGCGAAGCTCTTGATTTACCAGTCGATCTACGTTCCCACCCTCATCTATGGTCATGAGCTTTGGGTCATCACCGAAAGAACGAGATCGCGGATACAAGTGGCCGAAATGGGTTTTCTCCGTAGGGTGTCTAGGCTCTCCCTTAGAGATAGGGGAGGGAGAGCCCAGACACCCAGTCATCCGGGAGGGACTCAGAGTAGAGCCGCTGCTCCTTCACATCGAGAGGAGCCAGTTGAGGTGGCTTGGGCATCTGGTTAGGATGCCTCTCCCTTTTGAGGTGTTCTTTTCACGTCCCACAGGGAGGAGGCCCCGGGGAAGACCCAGGACACGCTGGAGGGACTATGTCTCTCAACTGGCCTGGCAATGCCTTGGTATTCCCCCAGAGAAGCTGGAACAGGTGGCTGGGGAGAGGGAAGTCTGGGCCTCCTTTCTGAAGCTGCTACCCCCGCGACCCAACCCCGGATAAGCGGAAGAAGATGGATAGATGGATGGATGGATGGAGTATGCTATGAATGTAATAAACACTACAGGTAGCATACACAAGTGTTACATGTAAATCAAAGTTTCCCATGGCATGTGCATTTAAATAATATTGGATCCTGTAATAATAGTGTCTAGAGGTTTTTAAGGGTGTTGTTAATTCTGCTTTGACCTTTTTCTCACTGTGGAGCAAAACAAAGCTGAGTTTAAAGCAGCATCAGTGACACCTCCTCTACCTATGAGGCAGTGTTTCCTGTTAATCATAGTAGCAATATCTGATTTCCAGCAGATCTTATTTACTGTAAATATGTGCTCATTTATCAAGTTGTCTGTAAATAATCCAGTCACAGATTACAGCAATAAAATAAGTATTTTGTATCACCTCCTGATATTCACCCAGGAACTTTTTGTGTCACCTAAATGGGACGTAGCTTCAGTCCAATTTGTTTATAGGTAATGAAAAATATTTACCCAGAAAATTCACAAGAATTATGATTTCCCAACGGAATTATCTTAATGATCATGAGGGTGAACAAAATTTTCTCGCTTCCACAACCTTCTCAGATCTTCACATAACTTCTCCATAAGTCTGAGATCAGGACTTTGTGATGGCCACACCAAAACACTGACTTTGTTGTCCTTTAATTATTATTGGGCTAATTGATATACAGCGCTGCATAATAGATAGCGTCCTTTCCTTCCTTCTCCAGCTTTCTCTGTCTCTCTCAATGCTCCTAATAAACATCCTGCCGCTGTAAAATGGTGATCATATAAAAACATATCAGAAGGAAATGTCCATAATAATGTCTTAGTTGTCTTCTCTCTGTGTTTATTGCATATAGCACAATTAGTTAGTATCCATGTCCACTCAGGATGCTCTAAATATGGTCTGAATGACATATTTAGAGTAGGAGGCTTGAAATTCAATAATCCAATGATGATGATGCTGGGACTGAACAAACCTCTATAATACCAGGCCTTGTTATATTGTGTTTTTTGTTTGCTATAGTATTTGTGGGTTGCATAATTGTCATGTCATAGTGGCAGATTGTATCAGTAACCCCCCCCTACAGGCCAAAGTACCTGATGGACAGCCCTCCACTGTGTAGATATCTTTTAAGGCCACACCTGAAACACACTGCTTTTTTCTTTGACATGATGGAAAGGTCTAAAGAAATCAGCCAAGATATCAGGAAGAGAATTGAGCATATTGGTCTTCCAAATGGACACTCAGCAGTCAAAGCGGTTAATTATGAGGGTGTTTTTGCATATTGAGAGTGACTACTATTGTTATTACAGCAAGAAATACAGTTAGGCCAACTCCAAACTTCTACACTACAGCTGCAACTGTGGCAAAAAAATAAAGCAGAATACTCAGTTGCTGAAGTGAGCATTATATGTTTATCGAATTTTGTCTTTATATACAAAATTCATCATCCTTTCTTTATGCAGAAAAACATTCAGTGAAGTCAAAGAGCTGATCTCTTTGTTTCAGTTCCATCAACAAGTCCTTCTCTATATGGTCTTTTCTTTGTTTTACTCTTGGCTAATCCCAGCCATTTAATCTGCTATCCTCCCCAAGTTGTGGTTTCACTCAGGGCTGAGAACCCCGGTTTTTACGATGTCCAGTCCATTAGAAAAAGTCCATCTTGAAATGGATTTTTAATTATTCCTGAAACCAAGTCAAATTTTCCATTTCCACGGCCATTGTATGTCAAATAAACATAAATTCACACACATTAATATGAGTAGTGCAGGTTGCTGATGAGAGTTGCTTTGCTAGCAAAATTTTGGATAGGAAATTCGCTCTGACCATCAAAATAGAGGGCGGAAAGGGCCTCATGAATGGCCTTCTCTGGGCCAGTGGGCCTCTCGGCCTTCGAGCAGACAAATTTGAAAGCTGATTGGCTAAAAGAACTATTCCACTGCTATATCATTTAGCTAACAAGGGCTGCTGTACCTATTCTGCAGGCACTTGGTCAGATTAGACTGTCCCTGGCAACACATAGATACTGAACTCTGATTGGATGGAACACTGATAATCCACACAGGCATGTATAGAAAGCATCACAGCTGAGAGAAACGTCATAAAAAACAGAATAGACAATTGACGACATAAATCTGCATGTTAAGCTAGGTCATGCACTCTAATTAACAATAAAAGTATTTTCAAATTGCAATCAATTGACCTATTTAATGGGGGACAATTAGTTACTACTGTGTTTGGTACCAAAGTGTGTACCACACTGAACATTAGACTTAGACTTCTTAGACTTAGACTTAGACTGACTTTATTGTCATTTTGCATGCACAGGGTGTATACAGAACGAAATTTCGTTGCATATGGCTCAGGACAATGTTTTCAGGTTCCAATGTTGTGAGGTTACTCCAGAATAAAATAAAATACAGTATAAAATATGAATATAAATATGAATATAAAATATAAAGTGCAGGACTGACAGTAAAATGGAAGTTACTTAGCTATGTATATGTGCAAGATATGAAGTGGAGACCAGTTTTTGAGTGCAGTCCAGTTAAGAGTTCAGCAGTCTGATGGCAAGTGGGAAAAAGCTGTTTCGGAACCTGGTGGACCTGCACCGGATGCTGCGGAACCTCTTTCCAGAGGGCAGCAGGGAGAACAGTCCATGGTGGGGGTGTGAGGGGTCACTGACGATGTTTCGGCCTCGGGACACGCAGCGCTGGGATGAAATGTCCTGAATGGAGGGAAGGGGGGCCCCGATGATCCTCTCTGCTGTCCACACCACTCTCCTCACGTTCTTCCAGTCGGAGGCGCTGCAGCCTCCACACCACACAGAGAGGCAGCTGGTCAGAATGCTCTCTATGGTGCTTCTGTAGAACGTCTTGAGGATGGGCGGGGGCAGGTGTGCTCTTCTCATCCTCCACAGGAAATACAAGCGTTTCTGTGCCCTCTTGACCAGAGACGTGGTGTTCCCAGCCCAGGTGAGGTCGTTTGTGATGTGCACCCCCAGGAATTTGGTGCTGCTGACCACCTCCACAGCCGAGCTGTTGATGAGCAGTGGAGCGTGGTTGGGCCGGTTCTTCCTGATGTCGACGATCATCTCCTTCGTCTTGTCAACGTTCAGGATCAGGCTGTTGTCTCTGCACCAGTCCACCAGCTGCTCCACCTCCTCTCTGTAGTCCAGGTCGTTGTCGTCTCTGATGAGGCCCACTACCGTTGTGTCGTCCGCGAACTTCACGATGTGATTGGTGGCGAACCTGGGGACGCAGTCATGTGTCATCAGAGTGAACAACAGAGGGCTCAGGACGCAGCCCTGAGGGGAGCCTGTGCTGAGGGTGATGACATCGGAGGTGTGTTGTCCGATCTGGACTGACTGAGGTCTGTCGGTGAGGAAGTCTAGCAGCCAGTTGCGCAGGGGGGTGCTGAAGCCCAGGTGTCCCAGTTTTCCTGCCAGATGCTGTGTTGAACGTTGAGCTGAAGTCCAGGAACAACATCCGCACATGAGTGTTCTTCTCCTCCAGGTGAGCCAGGCTCAGGTGTAGGGCGGAGGAGATGGCGTCCTCAGTGGAGCGGTTTCGGCGGTAGGCAAACTGGAACGGGTCGAATGTGGAGGGGAGTCTGGAGACGATATGTTCTTTTACCAGCCTTTCAAAGCACTTCATCATGATGGGAGTCAGTGCCACAGGCCGGTAATCGTTGAAAGAGGTGACTTGAGGTTTCTTTGGCACCGGAATGATGGAGGCAGTTTTGAGACAGGCTGGCACTGTGGCTTGGTCCAGTGAGGTGTTAAAAATGTCTGTTAGGACACCAGCCAGCTGACCTGCGCATTCCCTGAACACCCGCCCAGGTATGTTGTCGGGGCCTGGGGCCTTCCGTGGGTTGGCTCTTTTCAGAGTCTTCAACACATCGGCTGTGTCCAGGCAGAGTGCCTCCTCTTCCTGGTGGGGAACAGTTTTCTTTGCCGGAGTACTGTTCAGTGCCTCGAACCTCCCAAAGAAGTTATTGAGTCCATTTAGAAAGTCAGCATCAACTTCGCCCACTGGGGGGGAGGATGGATTGTAATCTGTGATCGCCTTTATGCCTTGCCACATACTCCTGGTGTTGCTGGTGTCGTGGAAGAACTCCTGTATTTTCTGACTGTGGTTTCGCTTTGCTAACCTGATAGCACGGTTCAAGTTGGTTCTCGCTGTCCTCAGTGCCTCCTTGTCGCCAGACTTGAAGGCTGAGTTCCGTGCTTTTAGCATTTCCCGTACCTCCTTAGTCATCCAGGGTTGTTGGTTGGCCTGGGTGATAATGTTCTTAGTGATGCTGACGTCCTCTGTGCACTTGTTGATGTAGGCTGACACAGTCATGGCGTACTCATCGATGTTGATCTGGTCGTTGTAAGTGGCTGCTGCCTTGCATTGACCATGGGAAGTGAGAGTGAGCGTAGATAAGAAAAAAATTATCGACAAGCATCACTTTTTCTCAACCCTGGTCCTCAAGCAACACTGCCCTGCATGTTCTTGATGTTTTCTTGCCTTTCCTTGACTGGCGGCCTGTCCAGGGTGTACCCCGCCTCTAGCCCGAAACGTTTGCTGGAGATAGGCATCACCACCCCTTTCGACCTCATTAGGGGCAAGGGTGTTAGAAAATGGATGGAGGGATGGATACTTGTTCTGACAAACTGCCAGCTAGCCACTCCCCATTGCTGCATCTTTCTGCTCTGCTTGTTAGTGATGAGAACCAGGTGGACTCAATCTCCTAGCAATCAGAGTGTAGGTACTTTAGGTGTGACTGACCTGTCACTCTTGTTTGAGGTGCCACAGCATGAAAGCAAACAATCCTGGTAGCACGTAAATTGAAAATTGTGCAAAGTTTCAACAAACTGTGAAGGACAGCCGGTAAGCTCCCAATACTGTTGCTCATTCACATGGACTTGGTTTGCTTGTTTGAGAGTTTTAATATTATTGAAAAGAAAAAAAAGACAATACACTTGGTGTTTATTGGTTGAAGTAGAAAGTGAAAAAAGATTTAAAAATAAATTTAAAAAAAATGTTGGTCAGAATGTTTGACTATGAAAGTAAATGTTGATAAAGATGCTAATGTATTTATTGTTGAATTTTATTATAAAATATTTGCTATTTATTATACTTTAGGATTAAATGGTTAAAAGGGGTGGAAATTTATCTTGTTAATTTCACAATGTATTTATCTTGTTAATTTCAGATTGTAATATATGTGTTTCCGTTTGTTTTGAGGTTTTTCACCTATGTGGTTGGAGACTAAAAATTATGATGACCATGATATAAAAATAAAGATGGACTAACTAAAATGAAGACTCCTTGAGTGAAATCCAGTTATGTTCCAGAGTAGAGACTATCCATTTCAAGTGGGGATCGCACAGTAAATTAAACCTAACAAAAGCTTGACAACAGTAAAAACGACCTCACTAGGGGCAAGGGTGTTACAAAATGGATGGAGGGATGGATACTAATGAGCTTTAATATTCATGACAGGGTAGCTGTCATGAATATTAAGTAGGATTCACCAAAGGCCCCTTGGTCTCTGCTACAGAGACCAAGGGGGAGGGTGTGACCAGTGCATTCACAAGGATGAGTAACAACGCTAAGACCCTCCACCTGGATCTAAGTGGCTATTTCTGGCTAAGCAGTGTATTTGTGTGGATTGCAGCAAAACCATAAGGGGAAGGTAGGGGAGTTAAAAAAAATTTCACAGATTATCTGTCTTATACATACTGTCACAACAAACTGATAGCTTTAAAAAATACAGAAAAAAACAGTTTTAAATGAAAGTCGCATACTGCAGCTTTAAAGGACAGGGACTCATTTGTGTTAGTATATAACTTTGGATTGTTGTTAACAAAAATCATATGCAGGGTTGCCCAAAGTTAATTTTTTACTCATTTCTATTTAATATTTGCATTCTTTCAATGATGGGGAAACTCTTGCCTCAAGATACATATCTTACATATCATATACAGATATAGCCAGTGATTACACATTTTTTAAAAACTTTTTTCATAATCTGGCAGTTAGTTGGAATAATAATAATAATAATAATGTGACCAGTGATCTTCCAAGTTTGTATTCTGTCTCTCACTCACAGACTGCAGGAGGAAGGTTCTCTTATATTTTGTCTCTCTACAGGTAAAATTGCATCTCACATTTTTTTATTGTAACCATTACAATAAATGGTTGCAATGGTTGCAAAAGGACATTTATTGTCCTTTTAAATTATTGTATTTTGTGCACTTGAAACTATGATTTACATCCAATATTTTATTAAGCCTTATTGTATTTCTTCAGTCAAATAACATCTAAGAATTACCTAAAATACCCTATTACCCTATTGCTCGTAAAAACTAGAGCAACTGTTCCTCCAAATCAAAGTTATTGCTTTACACTTATTCCTACTGTACATTTTGTACCACAAAAATGTCACATAGCTGCAACAAAGTTTTTATAGCAGATGACTATAAAAGATTAAAACAGAAAACTGGTGACAACAGTAATAATTTCCTAGCAGACTCATTTCTAACAACATAATTGTGAACCTTTGACGCAGAATGGTGAAACATTGATAAGGATAATCATATAATAGATTATTCCAGTAAATGCAGTAAAGCTCTGTTGAGGTGTACTACATGAGTTGTTAGATTGCCTGTGTTTAATTTTAACTTTGTGTTAAACATTATTTATCCACACTGACAGACATACCAAAGAGGTTATTACACAATTATAATAACATGCCAATAGAACTGTTACATGTGCATAGAAAAGTTTATGTCCGTAGGATAAGAAAGATAAGATTGTTCTTTATTTCAATTTCTTGAGAAATTCAAATAACCCATTTTGGCTTCCACAAAAGTTACACATACACATGATCTAAGTGATAAAATACAACCAATAAAAAGACAGTACGGTGACCGCTGTGCAAAAGGTCTCTACTGCAGTCAGTTGTTGCTAATCAGAAGAATCTACAGGCTTGAAGGAGTTTTGACAAATAAGCTAAAGATTTAAGTAAAAAACTTAGATAACTTGATGTTGTGATACAGTAAAAAAGTGAAGGGAACAAGTACTAACCCTTCTACTTTTCTCTCACTGGAATTCATATATTTCTCCAATATCTAAAGAGATCAAAAGATGTCATAAAACACGGATATGTTCCATCCAGTCACCTTATTATACGCCATAGTTTAACAGGTCTTTCATGTTTTCCAATAAGCGAGCTATTACTTTGGGAAATGTTCAAGTTGTGGCTTGTTGTGTCAGACTGTGAGACTACCCCATGGCAGCTGTGGCTACTATCCAGTAACTTGCCACCATCAGCATATGAATGTCTTTGTGAAAAGCCCTTTGGGATCCAGTGGACTTGATAAAGTAAAAACAAGTACAAGCCATTTACCATTTACCTTTTGTTGTTAACATCCCTGCTTAACATTTCTTGTCTCTTTTTACCAGGTCTGGATTTGTTTGGGTTTCGATCTCTCTCAATTTGATCTAAATTGTGACATTTCTGAGTTAATCCAACACATAAGTACATTAAAGTACATATTTCGTTCAGGACTTTAAACTTTACAAACGCTTAGTGTTTAATTCAGTTTTCCTAGATGTTGTAAGGTGTTTCAATCAATCAAATTTTATTTGTATAGCACATTTCAGCAGCAAGGCATTTCGAAGTGCTTTACATCATTACAAACACAGAAACACAATGCAACATAGAATTAACAATGAAAACACAGCATTAAGTCAAGTTCCATCAATACATTTGTAATTGATTACATTTCAAATACAATCCTAAACAGGTGGGTTTTTAGTTGAGATTTAAAAGACGTCAGTGTTTCAGCTGTTTTACAGTTTTCTGGAAGTTTGTTCCAGATTTGTGGTGCATAGATGCTGAAAGCTGCTTCTCTTCGTTTGGTTCTGGTTCTGGGGAGCAGACCAGAACCGGAAGACCTGAGAGGTCTGGAAGGTTGATACAATAAAAGCAGATCTTTAATGTATTGTGGTGCTAAGCCATTCAGTGATTTATAAACTAACAACAGTATTTTAAAGTCTATTCTTTGAGCTACAGGGAGCCAGTGGAGGGACTTTAAAACTGGTGTTATGTGCTCTATCTTCCTGGTTTTAGTGAGAACGCGAGCAGCAGCATTCTGGATCAGCTGCAGCTGTTTGATTGATTTGTTGGACAGACCTGTGAAGACGCTGTTCCAGTAATCAATACGACTGAAGATGAATGCATGGATGAGTTTCTCTAGATCTTGCTGAGACATTAGTCCCTTAATCAGGGGCGCAACACCATATTTTTGAGGTGGATGCGAACATATCTTCGGCGCCATTTGATGAGCTTCAGCTTGCTAAATGATCTCTCTGCAGATGCAACTGTGAGAGGCATGGTTAAAAATATTCTAAGGGCTACTGTCAAATTTGGGAATACCAAATCAAGGTTTTCTTGAATGAGGAAATTTAACTTTTCTAGAGCCTTGCAACCCTTCAGTAGACGGCTTGCTGGGTATATTTCTTGAATGATATCTCTGGAAACATCGCAGGTGGTCAGGGCATATGTGGTCACTGATTCCTCCAGGTCAGCTTTTGTCATGTGTTCCATTTTAGTGATGAATTTAAATTTCTCAGACACAAGTTGAAAATTGGAAAACCTCTCAGAAAACTCTTGCAGGAGTGTGTCAACAATAACATTGAAAACCATGCACCTGAAGTGCCTTGTGTGTTCCTTTTCATGATGACCAGGGCATGAATTGTCATCTGGGAACTTCTTTTGCTTCCTAAGTCGTTTCTCTTTGAACTCAGGAGAAGCATCCATTTCAATGGCTATCTTGCATGCAATGTCGAGTGACTTCTGAAAGCCCTCTTCTCTATACTTGAGCAAAAACTCTGTTAGAGACTCGATTAGCCTAATGGCTGTGTCCATTGACACATCTGCTGCTTGTAGTGCCTTGCTTGCAAAGTTGATCTCACATAATAAGTCATACCAAACTATGAGGCACACAAGGAACTCCATACTAACAATCTCATTAGATAGTGACTTTGCCTCTGACACAATTTTGCTGTCTCCTACCACTTCTTCAAGCTTTTGAAGTGAATCTAAAATTCCCCCCATCTGGAAATGTATAGCCCCTGCCAAAAAGGTTGGTAAAATAGGTCACCAACCTTTTTGAGTTTAAGGGCTTTAGTGACTCTGATGACTAATTTGTCTGATACACACATGAACTTGAACAACTCATCTTTAATTAAAGAATCCATAATACATATGAGTGAAAAAAATGCACCCAGGAGGGCTAAGTGTTGGACCACAGCCGGGCACTGCCGCCACAACAGCTTTAGCTTTCCTGTGTTAATATTTCCTGAGTTTTATTTCGGTCATTCTTACTTAGTGCGCGGTTATGTGTCTGTGACAGGTTTATGTATCAGATATTCATAGAAATACAAAACAAATCGCGTCCCTTAATGGTTTAATAGGGGAGGCAACTTTTAACAGCCAAATATGGGACGATTCCGTATTAGGCTAGCTGCTAGCTTTAGCTAACTTGATTATTTACAACCCTCCTGTCCTGCTAATACACTGACGGTACTTACCTACTATCTTTCAACCACATTGAAAGGCTTTTTTTCATCCCGCCAACATCTTTATCCTTCTCCCTTTTCCTTTTTCTGTTTTGCGCCCCGGACAGCTTTTTTTTCTGCCGCTCCATTTTGTCAAGTGCACTTCGAGTGGTAGTCTAAAATTTAAAAAATAAAACAAAAACGCGCCTGCGTACTCTTAGGGGCGCGTGCACAGCCACCTGTATGGGAAGGGAGAGCGACAGGAGGGGAGGTGAAGGAGCAGAGGGACGCCTAATCAGTGCTGTTCCCCTGTTATTGATCATTTCATTCTGTTAATTATAGAAAATGCCAACAAGAAAAAAACATTTTTCGAGACGGGGTTTTGGCGCCCCCTCTAGTGCAGCGCCCCTATGTGTTGCATACCCTGCATACCCACTTTTTGCGCCACTGCCCTTAATCCTGGAAATGTTCTTTATGTGGCTCTGGAGGTTCAGGTCAGAGTCCATCACTACTCCCAGGTTTCGGGCCTGATCGCTGGTTTTCAGTTGTAATAACTGAAGCTGTGCATTGACTCTAGATCGTTCCTCTTTAGGTCCAAAAATAATAACTTCAGTTTTGTTACTGTTCAGCTGGAGAAAGTTTTGGCACATCCACACATTTATCTGTTCTAAGCATCTGTTCAGTGATTGGATGGGGTCAAAGGTCACCTGGTGACATCGTAATGTAGAGTTGTGTGTCATCTGCATAGTTATGGTAGCTAATATTATTTCCTGTTATAACCTGAGCTAGTGGGAGCATATAAATATTGAATAAAAGGGGTCCTAGGATTGAACCTTGGGGTACCCCACATGTGACCTCTGACCTCTTTGATGAGAAGTTTCCAATTAAAACAAAGAAATCCCTGTTTTTTATGTAGGATTCAAACCAGTTAAGCACTGGACCGGAGAGTCCGACCCAACTCTCCAGTCGATTCAGTAATATATCATGGTCAACAGTGTCAAAAGCTGCACTGAGGTCCAACAGAACCAGCACTGTGGTTCTGCCACAGTCCGTATTTATATGGATGTCATTGAACACTTTTACCAGGGCGGTCTCTGTGCTGTGGTGAGCATGAAAACCAGACTGGAAGGAGTCAAAGAGGTTGGTTATAGTTAGGAAGCTATTTAATTGTTTACACACAGCTTTTTCAATAACTTTGCTGATGAATGGGAGGTCAGAGGTCGGCCTGTAATTCTGCATTAGTGATTTGTCCAGATTGTTCTTTTTTATCAGTGGTTTGATTACTGCTGTTTTCAGAGCCTGGGGGAAAATGCCTGATGAGAGCGATGAGTTTACTATTTGGATCAGATCAGCAGCAATAACAGGCAGGACTTTCTTAAAGAAATGTTCTAGAGTTATAGATCTAGGACATCCAGACAGCAGGAACTGGAGCTTAGTTGACTTATAATTTCCTGTAGGGTTTTATAATTAAGTAGTTGAAATTGGGTCATTTTTCCTGTATTTGTTTTGTTTGGGCACAGCATTGGTACTGACTTTATAGTTGATGTACAGATTAATGCTCTGATTTTTTGAATTTTCTCTGAAAAGAAGCTGGAAAACTGGTTGCAGGCGGCAATATATTGGAATTCAGGCGGTAACGTCACAGGAGGGTTTGTGATTCTGTCAACTGTTGCAAATAAAGCTCGAGCATTGTTAATGTTTTTGTTTATGACATCTGCAAAGAAAGCCTCTCTTGCATGTTTTAGTGTTGAGTGATAGTTACGTAGTCTTTCTTTATAGATGTCACAATGAACGTGGAGTTGAGTTTTATGCCATTTTCGTTCTGCCCTACGGCAGAGTTGTCTTGCAGATCTAACTGTTTGTACATTTCTCCATGGAGATTTCTTCCTACGAGACACAACCTTCATTTTAATTGGGGCAATGGAATCAATAATGTCTGAGACTTTAGACTGAAAATCATTTACCAACTTATCTACATCATTACAGCTTAAGGGTGAGGAAGAAGAGTAGATTTGATTAAAAGTTTCTGCTGTGTTTTCAGTGAGAGAACGTTTTGTGATGGTTGCTGTTTGTATAAGTGGGTTAAAAGATAAAGAACTTTCAAAGATAACAGGAAGTGATCCGACAGGGCGACATCAGATACAGAGACATTGAAAATATTCACACCCTTACTGATAACCAGGTCCAGTGTGTGTCCTTGAGTGTGTGTTGCTTGTTTGACATGTTGTGTTAGACCAAAAGTCTCTAAAATATTAGAGAGCTAGTCAATGCATTCATATTAAGTCAATACTATTAGTCATGAAAGAGAAGTAACTGGAGAACTGTGTGAGATTTTCTGGTCCAGTATTTTACTGGCTTGAATCTTACTAAGAGGTTAGGTTTTAATAAGCCTTATCTTCCTTCAGTCAAATAATATCAAAAAACTATTTAAAAATACTTAATTTCAGAAATTCCCCAACATAAAAACTAGAGCAACTGTTCCTTCAAGTCATAAAGTGATTGCTTTACAGTTGTTCCTGGTCTGCCCTTTGTACCACAAAGGTATTTTGTAGCTGCACTCAAGTTTTCATATCAGATGACAATAAAAGATTAAAACAGAAAACCGGTGATAACAGTAATAACTTCCCAGCAGACTCATTTCTCAGAACATAAATGTGAATCTTTGAGAAACACTGTTAATCTATCGTTAAAGATAACGATAGATTATTCCAGTAAATGCAATAAAGCTCTGTTGAGGTCTCTAACCTGTGTAGTTAGATTGTCTGTGTTTAATCTTGGCTTTGTGTGAAGCATTATTTATCCACACTGAGAGACATACCAATGAAGATTTTACTAAATTCTTATGACAATATGGTAACAGAAGGGTATACACATTTAAAAGTGTATGCCTTTACGTTAAGATAAGATAATTCTTTATTCATCCCATTTCAAATATCCTGTGGGATCCACAAACGTTACACATACATGATCTAAGTGATCAAAATACAAACAATAAAAAGACAGTATGATGATCATAGTGCAAAAAGTCTCTATGACAGTCACTTGTTGAGAATCATTAGAATCTACAGGCTGGAAGGAGTTTTGACAAATAAACTAAAGATTTGAGTAAAAGATTTAAATAACCTGGTGCTGTTGTGATACAGTAAAATAATGAAGGGAACAAATACTAGCCCTTCCACCTTCCTCTCACTGGAATTTATATATTATGTTTCTTCAATATCTAAAGTTATCAAAAGATGTCATAGAACATGCACACGTCCCCTCCAGTCACCTTACTATAAGTCATAGTTTTAAAGCTCTTCCCATATTTTTCAATAAGTGGGCTACTAATTTGGGAAGTTTTCAAGTTGTGGCTTATTGTGTCAGACTGTCAGACTACTCCAGGGCAACTGTGGCTTCCAGTAGCTTGCCACCCTCAGTGTGTGAATGTGTGTCTGAATAGGTGAATTACTAAATGTAGTGTAAAGCCCTTTTGGTTTAACACTTGATAAAGTAAAAACAAGTACAAGCCATTTACCAGTTGTTGTTAACATCGCTCCTCAACATTTCTTATCTCGTTTACCAGGTCTGGATTTGTTTGGGTTTCAGTCTCTCTCAATTTGATCTAAATTGTAACATTTGTCGCTGGACTTAACACTTTATGAATGTTTTGGGTTTAATGCAGTTTTCCTTTATGTTGTGAGGTATTTCACTAGCTTAGCATTAGCTTAAGCTCTACTGTGGCCAACCTGTTGTTTCTCTGCCTTAATCTCCTCCTTTCTTCTGCTCTGTGTCAGATGATTAGTGACTCATCTTCCTCCTTTAGTAATAATGGTATCTGAAATAAATTCATTGTTCTTGTATATTTGGAAATGCTGTTGAAAACCCAGCAGATAGTTGAGGCCCTGAGGGCTAGAACAGGGAACATCAAATCCTGCCTGAAACGCTTGGTTAAGCATGAATAAATGACACACTGACCTTTTCTCCGGTGATACTGTTTTGAATTTAATCAGGTTTAAACATGAGGAGTTTTTTTTCTTTCAGCCTCTTGTCTCTTTTTAACAGCATAATCATTTTCAGAATGCCAGAGTATCCCAGATCTTCTGGCATTCTGGTCCATCCATCCATTTTCTGTTCACCCTTGTCCCTAATGGGGTCGGGAGGGTTGCTGGTGCCTATCTCCAGCTACGTTCCAGGTGGGAGGCGGGGTACACCCTGGACAGGTCGCCAGTCTGTCGCAGGGCAACACAAAGACACACAGGACAAACAACCAGTCACACACACCCCTAGGGAGAATTTAGATAGACCAATTAACCTAACAGTCATGTTTTTGGACTGTGGGAGGAAGCCGGAGTACCCAGAGAGAACCCATGCATGCAGGGAGAACATGCAAACTCCATGCAGAAAGACCCCAGCCGGGAATCGAACCCAGGACCTTCTTGCTGCAAGGCAACAGTGCTACCAACTGCGCCACTGTGCAGCCCCATTCTGGTTCACAGGTCAATAATTTCCCGTGTATCACCACAACCTGTAAATTCTAACCTGAAGTGAAATTATGGAGTTGAAAACAGGAACGTATCACATTGAAGCAATCAAAGTAGTTTGCGTCATGTAAAAATAAAATAATAAAACAACAAAAAATGTAATAAAAGAACAACAAACATGATTTCCCAGCAGGCTTTACGTAATAACCTGAACATAAAGGGGAGCAAAGTCTAAACATCATCTCAACCTTTTGCTAACTGGTAATGCATGTGACAATTGCAGTCTGCATGATTCTGCAGTGTTTAGCAGTTGATAGGAAAATACAGTAATATTTGCAACAACTCTTTATTGAATATAGTTTTTACAAATACTGTTATCCATATGTTTTTGTTTGTTTGTTTTTAGCTTTTCTGGGATCAGGACAGAGGAATTGCAAATTTTGAAAGGAAAGTCAGACATTTCTTCATCTTGTGACTCTCCAGTTCCCTCTAGGGGATGACATAAATACTGCCAGGCAATCTTTATGTTGTTCAGTTCAAATAAATTCAGTTCATTACAATTTAAATTAAATTCATCCATCTATCATATTCCTCTTATAGGGCCGTTAAGATTTCACATAATGCATCATGTTATCTACTTAGCATAAGAAATGAGAATAAATTTGAGTTTGTTTTTCAGTGGTATATTCAGGAAGCTGCGTTTTTGTGTCCATCCAGGGATACAAATGTTTCAGAAATTTTGTAATTTCTGAAACATGAACTGCAGTAACTGTTAATGTCCAGCAGATGGCAGAACATCAGCGTTTCCAGTCACAGTGTGAAACGTCTTTAACATGTTTGGGATTTTATTTTACCAGCTGCATCATCAACTTGACGTTTTTCCTCCTTCAGGTGTTTTCTGTCTGAAGATAAAATACCTGAATCACAGTCTTGATCAGGTTTAAGGGATACATATTGTAATTTGTAATCAGAATTAAATGTGAAATCTGGAATAAACAGAACTAACGCCTGAAATAAACCCGAATGATCTTTAAATAAAACTTTATTTAAGCTTGGATTAAATAAGGCAGATCTCTAATATAGATATGGCAATTTTTATAGTTAAAATACACAGAATCTGAAAGAATCTGGAGTGAAATCTGAAGTAAATCTAAAGAAAACTTGACAGATTTTTCAATAAAACCTGACTGAAGACAGTGAATTTTAGCATACAGCCTCCAGAAGGAACAGCAGAAACCTATGGAAGAGAAAAGTTTAATCTGAAATGTGAATGAATAGTGAATCTGTTGATTAGGAAATCTAATAAACAATGATAAATGGTGGCATTAAAGTAGAACCTGGAAAGTACATGATTAAATGTTTCTGGCAAATAATAGGACCAAAGACTATTTACATAATTTTAGAATAATCATGTAATTAAGAAAGAAATGTATTGTGTGTACACTCCTTGCTTTTATCATGGAGCTCCTCCAAAAGGTTTCGATTGTTTAAACTGAATAAATGATACAGAAGATAATACAATTTAAATAATTTCTGTCTGATTGTGAACACTCCTGGTCCCACTGGCAGAAACTGTTTCTGCTGATGCACAGAATAACAGTTAGGAAGAGGAAAAGGAAAAGGAAGAAGACTGGTCTCTGAAATGAGCTTTCATGGTTTCTAATGAGGCTGGGAGGACTTAATGAATGCTCCCTAAGTGTCAAAGTCCAACTTATCATCACTACAGAGATGGTCGGAAGATTTTTTATTTCTTCAGGAAACTGATGAGTTTATGATTTAGGAACAGCAGGAGTCAACATGAACATTTTAACTGTGAGTGAAAGATTCAAGACAGCCTAGTCTGTGTCAGACTTAGCTGTTTCTGGGTTGTTACCAACAAGCTTGGCAAGGATGATTCTGTCAATATGTTAGCACCTCGCTAGACGAGACAATTACAAACCTTAACGAGTTGTAGCAGCTACTTGGTCTAATTAAAGTCCAGTGTAATCAATTTGCTTATCGCCATCTGCTACAATTTAATCTTTCTATAAATAAATCTGTTCTAGCAAAGGGATTCTTTGAATAAACCACAGAGCTCTGTTCAGTCCATCATCTGGCACATTGTCATTGATACCCAATCTAGAATTTTTTTCAATATCAGGAACGATACAGATAATATCGGATCAGTGAATTTCTAGACAAGACCTGAAAATTGATGTTCACAGCAAACGATCACCAGATTTATTTTTGTTTTTGGATAAGAGAATCAGAAGCTGTTTAAACAGTTTTTTCAGAATCAAAAACAACTTTATTGTAATAAAAAACAGTAAAGTACTGGGGATGTTGTAGTGATATCAGGTGAAAACAAAGCTGACCTGGTGGATCAGAACCTTCTGCTGTTTGGAACAGAACGAGGTCGGGTCCAGGGTGAGAGGAACCAGGTAGATCTGTAGAAAAGACTGAAAGAAATGACAGGAACATTAATGTCACACTAAACACACTGATGAACTCGTGAAGATCAGACATCTTACTGTCATGTTAGTTATATCAGACAACATTTACAAATGCAGACGCTGTTAAAGTAAGAAGTTTATTTACAGCAACAGGAACAGAAAGGAGAACTGATGGCAGGAGGTGAGGACCACTTTCCTCACCCATAAGAAAAGTGGCTGAAAATAATGTGATTTTAGGGAGAACATTGTAGATAAGATATAATATTATAGGTAACTTAGTATCATGATGCAGTTAAGGTAAAGCAACACCAGGGGGCAGTAGCACATCCTCATGAATCATAACTGACAACTTCATGAACTGACGGTTTAGGGCTCATTGATCATAAAACTTAATTTCTACATTTTTGTGGATCAGAGTTCAAGATGTGATGAAAAGAAAAGATTAAAGACTTTTTAACAAATAGGAAAATACAAGTTAGAATTGGCGAAGTGATTTCAGGAAAATATATAGTAGAAAATGGAACTCCACAGGGGAGTATTATAAGTCTGTTACTGTTCTCAATTATAATAAATGATGTATTTAAAGATATTGGGAGAGAAATGGGATGTTCACTTTTTGCAAATGATGGAGCTGCTTGGAAAAGAGGGAACAATTTAGATTTAATTGTAAAGAAATTACAAGAGATTATTATTGAAATAGAGAAATGGGCGTTGCAATGCTGATTTAAGTTTTCAGTTGAGAAAAAAAGTAATATTTATTCTGAAAAAAAAAAAAATAAACAAGGATTTTTTTAAATTTTATTTAGATAGACAGACAGACAAATAGATCACGAACCACACTCCATACCAGTAAGTGGCGGTAATGCTACTGAAGAAGAAGAAGAAGAATTATGCTTGTCACGTATATTTCGAGGAAGGACTGGTTAACCTGTCATTTCCACAGTGGAGACTGGATTGAGTGCAGATTACCACCTGCCCTGTTGGAACCTTCCTCTTCCGCCTGGTTACGGTTCTTTCTTCACTTCGCGCAAATCGTAAGCGTTTTGTTTATTAAACAACCTTAACTTGCCTTCACATGTTGCTCATATAAAGCTATTACTGTATTATAGCCATGCAGGTGACAGCAATGATAATGCAATGATAATCTCTCTCTCTCTCTCTCTCTCTCTCCCTCTCTCTCTCTCTCCCTCTTTCATGTGTGAGCGTCTGCTGCATGTGTGGACGAGTGTGAGGTTTTCTAAAGGTTTGAACTTCACTTTTTGCAGTGGTGATTCACTTGTTTCGCACTTTAACACATTCTGTATTCACTGGTGTTTCAATAGTGTCTTTTCCGGCAGCTCGGTGTGATGTCCGAAAAAAAGTTCCGGTGCTGCAGGCTTTAGGAGTCTTTCACGTCGACGTGGTATTAAAATACCAGTTGGCGTGGATTTTTTGGTAGAGGAGTGTGGATACTATGAATGGAGCTACAGTGGGCGCAGCTGGGGAGGGAGCTCAATAAATTAACTCTGGGGAAAGAGTTTCAAAAGGCAAGCAAAAGCAGTCAAATGTCTCAGAACGTGACATTGAGGATGTCACTACTCTGTTGAAGGGAGTAAAGAGTCAAATGACGACACAAGAAGGATTACAAGAAGAAATGGATGTTGATAACTTAGTTCATAGTGGAGGAAAGCTGATCAGGGATCATGAAAGTGTTTTTAAAGTACCAAACACTAAAAGAAAATCTAAAGAATCTAAAGGGGTAAAACCTAAAAAGACTCAGTCAAAAGAAAAAAGTGGGAAAGAAAGTGATTCAGAGGCTTTATTTGATTCTGATAGCGATAGAGAATCTTCTGATTCCTCTGTTCCTGATGGTCAGAGTACTGATGGTTACAGTCCAGGTTTCTGGAAGTGACAAAAGGAAAACGGGATGTGGTCATAGATGATTTTTCCCAAATAGAAAATTGTTTGTTGACTCAGTTAAATGGTTAATGAGACAAGGAACTTCTGATGGGTTAAGGGACACTGAAGTATATAGACTTCGAAAACTGGTGCAAAAAATCAGAGCTCGAATTAAGTGGACTACAATGAAAGTTAAAAAACTTTTTTCTTTGGATCTTTTTTATGATTATGGGTAGTTTTTAAAATCTCATCTATAAACCTTAATGGTGCAAGGGATATGAAAAAAGTGCAGGGGTAGCTATTCTTTTCTCAATATATTTTCTTCCAGTTTCTATTGAAACTGAAGATGTTGTATCTGGAAGATTGTTAAAGGTTATTGTTAAGTATGAAAATATAAAATTTATTTTACTGAATGTATATGCTCCTGTGAACTCAAGTGAATGTTGTGTTTTCTTAGAAAAGTTGGCAAATACACTATTAAATTGTGAGTCAACAGATTACTTAATTTTAGGAGGTGATTTTAATTGTACAATAGATGATTTAGATAGGAATCATTTGGAGCCACATTTACATTCAAGGAGAATATTGAAATGTATTATTGAAACTTATGATTTAGCTGATGTGTGGCGTTTTAAAAATGGAAAGATAAGGCAATATTCCTGGGCTTATTGTAAAGAGAATTATATTACTTTAGCAAGATTAGATAGGTTTTATTGTTTAGGCATCATTTACAAATATTTAGATCATGCACTTTGTGTCCGGTGGACTTTTCAGATCATTTTATGATCATAGGAAATGTGTTTATAAATAATTTAAGACTAAAAAGTGCATATTGGCATTTCAATATTGTTTTGTCAAATGATGGTTGTTTTAAAAAAGGATTTTCTTTTTTTTGGAAGCAGTGGGAGCTCATGAAATGTCTGTTTACATTTGTACAGCAGTGGTGGGATATCGGTAAAATTAAAATTCAGTAGTTTTGTAATCAATGCACATACAATGTTTGAAGAATTAGAGACTAAAATTGTGGATCTTCAGAGTTTTTGTGAGTCCACAGGAAATTTAGGCCATTTTCAGGCACTCAAAAGAAAAAAAGCTGCTTTGGCTGATCTGCTTGGGCTCAGAGCGCAGGGAGCTCTGGTACGTTCAAGTTTTCAAAATATTTCTGAAATGGATGCTCCCTCAAAATTCTTCTTCAGTTTGAAGAAGAAAAATTGACAAAATTGTCTCATTCATTGCATTCGTTCTGAAGACAGAAAAGAGTTGACAGATTCCACTGAACAGCTGTGGACGTTTTTTCAACGTTATATGCCAGTGAGTGTAGAGAAGACTCTGTGATGACAGAAGAGTTTCTTAATGACTTGTCAAAGGTGTCAGACCAAGACAATGTCATTTTGGAGCATGCTCTAACGTTGGAAGAACTGCAGGAGGCGCTGCTGAGCATGGAAAATGGCAAAGCTCCAGGAATAGATGGCTTGCCTGTGGAGTTTTATAAATTATGTTCTGGCTGAAGATCTGTTGGAAGTTCTCAATAACAGTGTGGCAAGGGGAATGTTACCCTTTAGTTGTGGCAGAGCTGTGCTCACTCTTATTCCTAAGAAGGGTGATCTTTATGAAATAAGGAATTGGAGACCTGTCAGTCTATTGTGCACTGATTATAAGATCTTCTCAAAGGTTCTGGAATGTAGATTGAGAAAAGTGATTGATCAAATTATACATGAGGATCAGTCTTATTGTATCCCTGGCAGATCAATAAGAGATAATATAACATTAATTCAAGATTATTTAGACATCTCTACTGTAATTTGTTGGGTTTAAACTTTGGTCTGATTTCTATTGACCAAGAAAAGACATTTGATCGAGTGGAGCATGGATATTTATGGACTAGTTTAAAAGCTTTTGGTGTCTCCTTAGGGTTCAGATTAAAACCCTCTATTGTGGCATTGAAAGTGTATTGAAAGTCGATGCTGGTTTAAGTGCACCTTTTAATGTAAAGAGAGGTATTCTCCAAGGTTATGCAATGTCAGGAATGTTGTATTCATTGTGTATTGAATTGTTATGTCAAATCAGAAAGAGGATGCAGGTGTAAAGTTAAATCAAGTTTCTTTACCTTTTCAACTTTCTGCTTATGCAGATCATATTTAATGTGGCAATCACAAGAAAGTCAGATGTTTTTACTTTTAATTAAAATTATTGAGTGTTTTGTAAAATTTCTTCATCCACAGTTAATTGGAGCAAGAGTAAAGCTTTGTTAGTTGGTAAGTGGACAAAACAAGAGCCTAAATTACCTGATGAATTAAAGTGGTCGAAAAACGGTTTTAAATATTTGGGTGTTTACTTGGGGGATCAAATAGAGGTCATGAAAAATTGGGAAGGTTTTATTGAACTGATGGAGGGCAGATTAAAGAAATGGCACTGGCTTTTGCCACGATGTTCTTACAGAGGCCGTACACTAATTATTAATTATCTGGTTGCTTCAGCTTTGTGGCATCGTTTATCTGTTCTAGAACCTCCGACAGGTCTTTTGGCAAAATTGCAGAATACTACTTTAAATTTATTTTGGGACAGATTACACTGGGTCCCTCAGAGTGTTTTGTTTTTACCAAAGGAAGAAGGAGGGCAAGGTTTGATTCATTTAGAACGTAGGAAAGGAGCCTTCAGATTACAGTTCTTACAGAGTTTTTTGTATGGTGATCAAAATGTTTTGTGGAGACAAGTTACAGATTTTTTTTTTTTTCAAAAGTTGGTAATTTAGGTTTTGATCTATAAATCAGTCTGCAGCCAAGTTGTTGTAGAGGTTAAATAGATATTATCAGGGCTTCATTAGTAAAATGGCAGCAAATTTGCTTATTTCATAACTTCATAACCTTTGACCTTCTCTCCTCTGGTCTGTTTAACAGCTACAGTCTCAGATCAACTCAGCCCTCCAGGACTGTCAGCAGCAGAAACAGAAACTTTATACCTGATGGGGAAAATATAGACGACATTTGCTTAGCATTTCCCCACATGATGACAATGATTAATTATTGATTAATATATTGTTGCTATGTTGTTGTACAGTGTTTTAAGATCTTGTTCAATGTGCCCTTTTTTAACTTTGAGCCCCTGCCCCTCCAAAGGTCTCTGCACGGCCCTGAATGTTCTTATGCATCACCACTGAGTGAATAAATGAGTTTTTAAAAATCAAATCTCTCTGTTTTTTTCTGTCTTTCTTAAGATCTAAACCTAAGAAAAAGTTTTTTGAGCAGTGAGAAAAACTTTAGGAAAGTGTCAGCTCTTGTGAGAAGTTTTACTTCTGTTCAGCAACAAAGAAGAAAACAACAAATGTTTTATTTCAAATGTTTTATCAAGAACGTGAACTTTTAGCTTTTTATTATCTTTTAGAGAATAATTAGTAAGGGAAAATATAAAGTAAACTTCCACCAGTCTGAGTTTTTTTTTTTTTATAAATCTGTACTTGTTTATTTCGTTTACTTTTTAAAACGTAAGGAGAAACCAAGATGCTTTCTGTGTTTGCATAATATTACTGGCTGATTTTAACATTAGTGGCTCAGATTTTGACGTTCTGACATTCAGGGATACGAACTTCATTGTAAGCTGCTAACAGAAACTTGGTCATCATTTCAGTACTTCATAATCTCCTACAACACTTTTATCCTGGAAATGTTTTTGTGTATTTACATTTTTCAATTTTCTTTATTGATGATTTTTGAGTTACTGTCTCCTACAGGTTGGCTGTATTTTGTCAGACAATAGCTTTTATCCAAAACTGGTCAAACAAGCATTAGTAGGTTTTTCTGGTCTGGTCTGTTTAACAGCTACAGTCTCAGATCAACTCACCACCTTTAGGTAACAAAGTAGCTGTAAGCTTTAGAGTTCAGTTTTCTGTCCTTCTTTAATCTTATCAGAATAGGTAATCCTAACATAGCAATAGACTAACAGTTGATATAATGGGTGTTATAATTAATATAACAGTCAGAGCAACAATAGAGTTTATTATCAGCCAGGAAATATGTGAAGCCTGCATCTTAGCAAATAATTTGTATCTTTATCTGGTCTGTAGGGATCTGTTTCCAAAATGGGTGACAACTTTATTATAGCCATAAGGATTGACACAACACACTCTGGATATGTCTATTCTATAACTACGAGAGGAGAAGAAATTGACCTGTGTTTAAAGAGATGGGGTAAAGAAGTTGGACTGGAAAGTCCAACAACTCCTACCTGCATCCTGTTTGATGAACATGAACAATTCATCAGCTTTGGTTATGAAGCTAAAGAAAGTTATTTGTCAATAAGGGATCAACAAGCAAGAGACATGTTCTTTTTTGACTGCTTCAAGTTCCTCTATAGTAAAGTGAGTATGATTTTTTTTTTTTTATTACAGAATAAAATCTTTACTATTAAACAGATAATTGCTTTACTTTTTCAATGTACTTACAGAATTTAACCAAGAATCTGCATATTAAAGCTGTCAATGGAAAGGAAATGAGAGCCCTGAAGGTTTTTACAGAAACTTTAAGATTCCTGAAAGATGATGCTCTGAAAACCATAAACCAAAACGCTGCAGGAATGATGTTCATAGCCTCTGACTTCACTTGGGTGCTCACTATTCCTGACTCCTGTGATCCTTCAGTTAAACCCTTTATGAGAAAAGCTGCAACTCAGGTAACTTTATGTTAACAAGGTGAAGTGACAATAAATAAACATATTTACATACTTTTAGAGACATTTTTTCTCTCTCAGGCAGGTATTGTAACAGATGAAAACGGAGATAACCTAGTCTTAGCTCTTGAATCAGAAGCAGCTTTATCATATTGCATGAAGCTTCCAGCTGAAGGTTTCATCAGTGAAACCAGGGAAGGACTCCAGGATCTCCGATCTACAGGAAACCAACACATTGTTGTTGTTGCTGAAGGTAGTTTGTTTTCTGACCTTTTTTTACACATAAAATCTTTTGATTCGATTCAAATGAATTGGTTTGTTAAACAAAAACCCTCCAGAGATGGAGGCCTAAACTTAATTCAGCCCTTTTTATTGACTAGTTAAATATCTGTCAGTAAATGATCCAAAATATGGTGCAGTGATGAAGAGATCACAGTTACCCATCTCTTCACGTCAACTGTAAACCATTGACCTTCTCTTATACCTGGAATGATGTTTTTTTCTGTCTTAACTGAGAGTGTTGATCTTGTGTTGATCACTTTCTATGTTTGTTACAGATGAATTCATTGCCTTTGCTGTTCATGAAGTCCTGGAAGGAAAAGAACTGAAGGAGCTGCATAGATCCTCTGTGAATGATGTGGGAGGACAAAGTGTCGACAGAAAATTTAAAGAATTTCTCAGGGAAATATTCACATATAAAATCTGGGATGAATATGAAAAACTCTTTCCCAGTGAGGTTAAGAAGATATTGTATGACTTTTCCATGTTGAAAGGAGTGGATGATGATATTATGGTCACCTGTCCATTTAATCTGGCAAAGCTAGCTCAGAAACACCAAGACATAGAAAAGCTCTTTGAAGGAGTACAAGGAGCATCCTGGAATTATGGATCAGTCAAAATATCTAAACATAAACTGAGGTCTTTTTATGCTCAAAGTCTGCAGGGAATCACTCATAATGTCAGAGAAATCTTCAACAAAGGTTTCAACATTGGCTGCATTTTGTTAGTGGGGAAATTTGCTGAGTGTGCAATTTTAAGGAGACACATTACTGAGGAGTTTATGGATGTTTGTAAAGTTCTGTGTCCATTTAGGCCTCAACATTCAGTACTGGAGGGAGCTGCAGCACTAGGAAAACAAGATAGAGGGTTACAGTTTCAAAAAAGTGCCTTCACTTATGGAATTGGTGTCTCTGACAGGTTTAATGAATTAAAACACATCAAAGAAAGGAAATTCACCAACAAAGATGGTGATTGGTGTGGAGGCCTTTTCATGAAACTAGTTGAAGTTGGTGAACATGTTGGTCTGAATAAAACCATTGAGTTCACCTTTTATCCAATAGAAGCAGATCAGACCATGATGAACTTTTATTTTTATCGCACACAAAAGAAAATCCCAAAATATGTGACTGAGGATGGAGTAGAGAAAATAGGTTGTTTATTTCTAAATTCACCAAACTCTGAATGTGGACGCAGTCGGGAGGTTAAGCTAACGATCACGTTTGACCGCACGGATATAAAAATAAAAGCTAAAGACTTAACTTCAGAGTCTAAGTCATCTACCAAGTTTGGCTTCATGTTGAAATGAAAAGTTTTAAATCACAAAACCTGAATTCAGTAGAAAATTTGGAGAAATTTATCAACTTTAACTATAATGAGACTTCCTGTGTTTTCTATAACTAATGTGAGAGTTGAAAAGAAAATAAATATAATAATAATGAACGGTTAGCTGTATCACATTTAAACTAATGTATGAAGCTGTGTGTTTATGATTTGAACGTATTACATATGTTAATGTATTTTGAAACACTGAGCTAAGAGCTACTGGTAAATATCTACTGGAGAAATGACAGTGTAACTGATGGTATTTGGCTTTAATTGTCACCAACCGCTGCAATCTTTGTCAAGAGAAAGGAAGTTTTCATATAAATGCCTTTTGTTGTTGTTGTTCTTTTCAATTAGTCAGGTGTTCAGGTTGTCATGGTGATTTTTCTAGTTGCAGCATTGTATCAAACTCAGTGAGAATATTTACAATAAAATTACCCAAAAATAGTTTTTTTTTTTGTAGATATGTTATATTGCAAACACTTTGCAACTCTTTATACCAAAGGGAATATTCACACAATGATATTTGTATTCTAGATCTAAGAATATGCACAAATTAATTAAAAGTGAAGCTTTTGGTTTGTCTGATGACTTTTCTACCTTTTCTAAGACATAACATGGACAAGGGTATTTATACCGTTTATACTTATTCACACAATGATTTAATTTTGTATTAATATTCAGATGTACACCTAGAGCACATGTGTCAAACTCAAGGCCCGCGGGCCACATGTGGCCCGCTACGTCATTTTATGTGGCCCTCTCCCCCCCACCACCGTTTTACATCCCCATTGATTGACTTCAAATAAGTTTTGAGCACGAATAGACTACAAACTACATCTCCCATAATGCCTTCCGATTCTTACCAGCCAACATTACGGCTTCTCGCCACTAGAGTGCAGCAGAGTCACCTCAAGCTGATTATTAATTTTCCCAGCGAATAAAACTGAAACGTCGACAAGCTAACAAGCTAAAGAGCGAAGTTCCGTGATGTTTCAATCCAGGACTTTTACCGTCTCCTGCCCCCTGATTTGATGCCACAGCTGTTTTGTCCATGTTTGGAAGCACCTATCTGTGCGAACAAATGTTTTCAAAAATGAATTTAAACAAGACCAAGACCAGATCGCGCATTACTGATGAAAACCTACATGCCGTTTTGCGGATTTCCTCAGCACAAGAACTAAAACCAGACATCGACGAACTGACCAGGGGAAAACATTGGTAAGCACGAACAAACTAAATTTAAATAGAATGAATGTAAAACCAAAACTCAACTGGAATATGCATATAGTTTATTGATTTTGCTTGTTTTGTGTTTATTTACACAACACAACACAATGAGGATGTGTGAGTTGGTGACAGGGTGAAGAGGGATCAGCGTTGTGTTCAAGGACAGGCAACATCACCTCATTGTTTTGTTCTCATGTGAAATACATGTTCGTTGTGTAAGAAATAGTGAAAAAGTTTTGTGAATGAAGTTGAGAGTTAATATCAAAACTTGTTTTTTATTATTTGTCTGCTTATCTTTAAAGCAGACAAAGATTAATTTTCCCAGCGAATAAAACTGAAACATCGACAAGCTAACGAGCTAAAGAGCGAAGTTTAGCTGAGCAGATTAAAAATACTGAGCATATTTTTAAACTGCTCAGTTTAAAAATATTGTAATTTCTAAACTGAGCAGTAATTTTACATCCATGCAAACTCAAATGTAATATTTAAAACTTGAATACATAAAATCAGTTATTTAACAATATGAGGTGTTGTTTAATTTATTTTTAACATTGTATTTTCATACATTTATGCTAGGGTTGCCCAAGTCTAGTTTTCCAGACCTAAAACTCTGCAACTTTAGATGCGTTCTTTCTCTAACACACCTGGATCATTGACTCATTCATAGGCCTCTACAGAACTGAGTTGCTGCTAATGAGGGAAGTCAACTTTTTGTCTGGGGTATGTTTTAGCAGGGACGTATCTAAAAGTTGCAGTCTGGAGGACTGCACTTGGGCATTCCTGATTTATACCGTCAATGTGGCCTGTTGAGGGTGGCCAATATGCTGAAGTGGCCCTTGGTGAAATTGAGTTTGACACCCCTGACCTAGAGAGTGGCTACAAATAACTGAGTTTACTAATTTGGATGTATTTATTTTATATCTAAAGATTATTTTTTAAAGATTAATAAAGTTTCACATTTCTACTGAATTTCAGTTGTGTAAAAATACAAATGGCTTTAATCAAACCATGATTCTTTGTTTTCTATAATTTGGAAATGTTCCTGTGAGAAACTGGAAACTGCAGAGAAGAAACTTCAGTTTTAGAGACTAAAGAGAAATATAGCTATTATTTTGAGCATTCATGACTAATTATTTCATTAAGATTGTTTCAGCCATTGTTTTGTGTAACTTGCATAACTTCTTTGCTAAGCTTCTTATTTATTCATTTGTTTAATGACCAGAGAAATTGTAATATTAAGATAATAGATTAGACATATTTATAAGATTTTATGTATTAGCTCAACATTAAAAATTCAAGCAAACAATTCATTGCAACATTTTAAGGCGACAATACACACATTCTTTGTTTACAAGCTTTTTTCCTACATGTGGAAACTACATGTTTGGAGTAAAAGACTGGGACAAACAGGGAATTTATTTTTGTTTGAATGTGCAAAATCTGTTTGATTTTATTTAAATCTGTACTTTTTAAAATGCGTTGGCAGAATTCAAGATGTATTGTAGCTTTACATAACATTTCTGGCTGGCTGAAGAAAGTGGCTCAGATCTCTACAGTCCAGAGGTATGAATGTCATCGTAACCTGCTAACAGGAACTGGATCATCAGGTTTCATTAACAGACAGCACGCTGTACTTTTGTTAGTTTATAAATCACTGAATAGCTTAGCACCACAACACATTAAAGATCTGCTGTTGTTGTATCAACCTTCTCTCAGGTCTTCTGGTTCTGGTCTGCTTTGCATCCCTGGAATCAGGACCAAACATTGCAGTTGCCTTTACTTAAGAATAACTTGAACATATATATTTGATGTAAATTTGATGATTATTCTTCATAATTCTTGTATTAAAATTTGACAAAATGTAATGTTTACTTGTTTCATAATTGTGATGGGTTTTTATCTAGTAAAGAACCTTAACTCCACATTGATGATTCCTGTGTTTCTGTCTTGAGTTTTAATGTGTCAGGCATGTTTTTATCCAAAACTGGATAAACAAGCTTGGGCAGGTTTTCCTCAGCCCCACCTTTGTTAGGCAACAACATAGCTGGAGATTTTGCATTTTAGTTTCTGTTTTTATAGCCTTGTGTTTGAAGGTAAGTCTAACATAGCTATAGAGTTGACTAACAGTTGATATGACTTCAGTTGAACATTTAGAAAAGCTGGAATTGAAGTAAAGTCAAAACAGTGAAATGAAAAGATTTGTTTACATAATTTCAGTGTTTTTCATCACCACAACCAGCTGGATGTTTTCTTACAAGGAAAGCAATTTCACCATAGTTATACAGTTTGATTCTACTGCTATATATAAAACAGAGAAACAATTGATCCTATCATGAAGAGATAGTATAAAGAGCTTGGACAGGACACACCAAAGACTCCTGCCTGCGTCCCATTTGATGAACAACTAATCAGCTTTGGTTATGAAGCAAATCATTATTTCTCAAAAAATAGACTCAAAGTCACCGAGGTGTTCTTCTTTAATTACTGCTAAATTTCCTTTAGACAATCGAATTGAAAATAATTTTGTCTGAGCAAATGTGTCAGCCAATGTGTTTGGGTAGAGTCAGGATTTTGCTAAAGAGGTACAATATGTTCAGCACTTTTATGACCAAAAGTTTATTAAGAACACTATTTAACAATTGAAATAATAAATTCAACTTGACTTTGAATAAATCTACATTACCAGTTTTAATCATCTTTTTATATGTGTATTTGAAGATAACAATCAGCTATTCTCTGTTTTTAAAAACACAGTTGCTATTGATATACATAAAAAACATTAAAAAGTAAATAATTAATTACACAAGTTAAAGATTAAATAACTGCCGAAAAATCAGTGCTTAAGCCAGATAGGAGGAATATATATTTTTTAATAATAAATCAGATTAATGTAACAGAGCTATGGCACAATTCTAGGACCAGCAGTTATTGTTAATATTAGATGACTCTTAACTATCCTCTTCAGACCCACACAAACAAAAAATTCAATTAAATACATGTTGCAATATGTATGCATTAAATTAGGCTGATTAAAGATTATTTTTCTGTACTAGTTGGTGGAGCAGAGACTGCATTTCAGGAAGGCTAAGGGCTTGAGGGTTGTACAGATCTGTAAAATAATGAGCCAGAGTGACCACTGGTGACAAATTTACTGTCTTACCATGAATACAAAATTTTATATGACCACAGATCCATCCAGTTGCAGCAGTTCTTGTAAAGAGATGGTTCAGGGATTTGCGATTAAAATGCTAATTCTTCATGCTCATGATTTGTGAAAAGCAGATCCTGACAGAAACTTGAAGGCTGCAGCATGGAGTCAGAAACTGACAATGTTCGCAGGTGTTCACAGACCTGGAAATTTGTTTTTCACCCTTTGACAGCAATTGAAGGAACTATTTGTAACTGGGTCTATAATAATAGTTGTATATTTTCACAAAATGTTTTCTTTAATGTATTTGTCCTCTTATACTTGATTGTCCTTGTGTTCCTTTGTTCCTACTATAAGAGGTTTGGTCCTCCATCTCCGCCATACTTTCTTCTTCTTTTGTTCATGGTCCTCCAGAACCATTATAAATATTAAGTTATTAATTTCCTTTTCCCTTTTGTTACTCGTTCTACTGGGGAGAGGCAAGTTTTATAATCCATTGTAATCCTTTCCTTTATATTGTTCAAATGTTTATTTTTCCTTCTGTATTAATGATAGGTGTTTGGATATTTTCATTTAAGTTGCTATTACGCCTTTATAACATTTGATGCATGTTAACATTATTATTTTGTATAGATCGGGTTGGAGAACTGGAGTACATGCTATGTGCTAATGCTAATATCTCCCGAGTGACAGATTAAATAAACGGAGACCGCCTCCAAACCCAGACTCGGTGTTTTGTGATTTGTCCGATCACCACATAACACACACAACGCAGAAGTCCACCGGTCACATATTGCTTCAACTAACTGTTTTTTAATAGTATAAATTTAATTACTGACTCAGAGCTTATCTGTTTAGCTGTATTTCTATCCCATCAATAAATGAGGTGTGGTCATCATTAACACTTTACTTTTTCTTCACCACAGAAAGTATTCCTGGATCAGTGTGTTCAGTGTGTGTGTACGGTCTGTCTTTTTAAAACTTCAGGCAGTCAAGGCCTAGAGCTGCTCACTCTGAGCCAAGTCTTCTGGAGGTTTTTCTTGTCCACTGTCACCACATGTTCATTTCACAGGAGGGATTGATGCACATTGGGTGACTTGATGGAATCAGTGAAGTTTACTTCCACAGGAAACAGAGTATAAATTGACATAATACCTAATTTTGACTGAATTGTTTTATAATTGGGATTTAATTAAAATTTATTTTATAGACTTGTATTATTGAATTGTTCTATGTGTTTCTTCATATAATCTGGATCTGTTTTTCTGTGAAATGAGACATTTGTTGTGAAGAAAACTACAGTACAATTTACTAAAACATTGCTGATGTATTCTAGATTTGGTTCCCAACACAAAGATTCTTATGGAATGACATACAAAATATATTTTCAGTCTAAATCAGAATTATTCATTTTATTTGACAGACGGTAAAGAGATATCACCATGTTTTGGATAAGATTATTATGCAGCAAATTATAATATTGAGCCTTCAAGTGGCCTGAGGCTGCAGCCAACATTCAGCTACAAAATTGGAAAAGCAACAACAAAGGCAGCAAATATATTATAAAAGTGATATATAAAATAAAAACTTGGTAAAAGTTTTCATATTACAGCAGAAAATGAAAAGAAACTTTACATAATTGCAATAACTGATAATCTATTTAAAACTTTAAGTTTGAAAAAAATATGCCAAAGCTATTTTATACGTTAGTAGAACTTTAAATTTACCGAAGCTGACAACTAATCTAAAATTTTACACAAACATAGGAAAATCAAAAATCTTCCACAATTTCAAACAATTATACTATACAACCTGCTTAATCACTATGAAAATTCATTGCTTTCAACATTGAGATGATTCAATCTTTTGTTGGTCCTTTTGACACTCAATGATATTGTGAGGTAGAAGGTCCCATTCGTCACATGATGTGGGAGGACCGTACCAATCAGGTTCAAGAGGAGGATCATTCAGAGCCATCAGGCGGCCCAACCAGAAGCATTCACGTTTCAAATAATCCACCACATCATCAGGGGGTTCAAATTGATGTAGTGGTGTTGGGTTCTATAGTGAAGAAGTACAAAAAATAATGAAAAAAAATCACATAATTCCAAATAAACATTACCTTTACCTAGGATCACTATTTGTAGGGTGTCCTTTTGTGTATTGTCTTAATAATATTTTTAGTAAAACAAACCTTTAAATCTTGTTGTTTCTCACTGTAGATTGCGAGTTGCAGATTCTGAATAGTAAGCTGTCTATACTCCTTAACCTGTAACAAGTGTAATATTGAATTAGTAGCAACACAAATGACAGTTTTAATATTGAAAATCTTTGGTCCATTACCTTTGAATTTGCTGCATCACTTTTCGTCTTATTCAGTTCAAATACGTCATCTATCTGCTTCATCTTTTGTTTCATTTCAGCTTTTGCTTCATTAAACTCTTTCTGGTTCCATTCATTTAAATTACAAACAACAACATAGACAAATATTATTACTTCAGAAAAAAAAAACTTTTAGATTAAATAAAAAGCAACCACAAAGTATCTGGTTTTATCAATGAATACTATACCTCCATCAGATGTCTGATTTTAGATGAGTTTAGCTTTCCTCCTATTGATTTCAGGCTAGATTTGATTTTTGGCCATTTCTGTCTCAGGTCTTCATATAATTCTATTATCCTTGGTTTACTAACTGGATTGTTAAGGTTGATGGCTTTTCCTGTTTTGATTGAAGAAGCAACATCTCCTGCTACTCTGTACATCAGAATGACAACAACCTTTAAAGTTAAGTATCTGAAACAGTAATCAATAAGTAGTTTAAAGTAGGGCTCAAAGGTACAGTACCTGTCTTTAAATGATTCCAGTTCTTCATTTTTTTCATGTACAGCAATTCTGTTAAAAAATACAGAATGTAAATTCATAAAAAATACTGTTTTCAAAAGAGCTACCCATTTTACTTGATAAATACCTGTCCAACATCCTGAGACACAACATAATTTGAAATCTGACAGGTATGTACATATACATGTTCTCTAGAAATGTGGACTATGGACACTGACATTAACTTTGGGGTCTTTGCTGCTGCTACATGTTTTGCATTGAGATGATATTTTAGGCTTGAGTAGCTTCAGTGATAGGCTAACTCCTTTTAGCACAACTTGAATACAACAATAGTCATTTCCAGTGTTCCATCAATTGGTTTTGAACAAAAGACTAACCCCCTTTGGCCAAGAGAAAGACCTTTGTCATCCGTCTCTGTTGTTTGCAGATACCGCTTGTGTGTCAGATTTATGGGGTTACCACAAACACAATGCAAGGGTTCTGTCTCTGTACTTTTGTATAGAAAGTGATTAATTGCCTTAAAATTTTATAACTTTAAAATCTATGTAGTTAATTAATTGTTAAAATCCCAATAGTATATGTAATTCATACACAATTGAGCAAAAATTGTATTTATTTTAATTACTTTTTTGTTTTGTTTTTGCCTTTTTTAACACTTCATTAAATATAATCAACAATGTCTTTCAATAAGACAACTACTGGCCAAATCTCCTGTCAATGTTTTTAACCCAAAACACACAATGGGCAGCAGCTGGACATGAAGCTGAAGTTGGTTTCTGATTCCAGCTTTCCATTCGGGAAACAGCTAAAGGGAGAATCCGCCAATTTTTTAAATAACTTCACCACCTTTTATCTACTATAGTTAAAAAGCTACAACACCTAGACTCTTCAAACATGGACTAGATTATTTTGCTCTAATACCAGAATATTTAAAACCAAGAGTAGGATTTGTGAAACCCACTTTACATGGAGAGATTTGTCCCTTATATTAATGGTTCTTTATTTTCAAGGCACACCAGAAGTAGCGACGTTCAGGATCCGCTCTGGCAGAGCATCTCCTGGCTATTGGAGCCATGCTCCTATCTGTCAGGGGGGATGGTGGAGCTGAGTTGAAGCGTGCTTTTGGCTAAGCTGACTTCTCCGTCCAGCTTGACTTTTCAGGCTGTCTCTTGCCAGTCTTGCCTGAATTTTTAACTTTAGCACATGTTGAAATATTAGTTTGATCATGATTGTTTTGAGTAGGCCTCAATTTGGGTTAGATTTAGACTCAGTTTAATCAATATATAACTTAATCAGTAGAGAATATTTTCTTAGATATAAATCACGTTTTGATTAAAATTAGTCTATGAGGAGAGCTTTTCATATTAGATTACATTCTTAAGAGTGTTTAACTCATATATTCATCTGAAAAATGTTCTAGTTCATTACATCAAAGGAAGTAGAAAACTAATCAGAAAACATTGAGTGTAATAGATGCTTTGGTATTGAAATTGCTCATGTGTGTTTTATATGAGTTTGAAGACATTGTATGAAATGTGTGCTAATTTTTATAATCTGCTGTTTAATGTAGAAATGCACTGGGTCAAAGGAAAGACCAGGAAGGCTCTGTGCGGATGCAGAAAAACCAGTTTGGAGTGGTTAACTGATAAAATGTGGCCCCACATTCTCTGTGTAGCAAATGTTTCTGCATGGACCAGCAGAAATTGCATAACGTCACGTTCATATCAGCTTTATTCTATTATAGATTGGGTTCAAAATATTCTACTGAGTCTTGACTACAACCCCACTGGTCAGCTGCCAGCCTGCCAACATTCGTCACAGAAATAAAGATTTCTCTCCAAAATATTGATTACTAGTCATAAGTTTGTGTGTGCAATTTTGACAGTGCATGGAATACAGGACATCTCCAATAAATTCAAAATAGAGCACCTGTTTCTTGGTTTTAAATCATGACGATGTTGTTTATATCTGTATTCCACAGTTCACAAAAATTATTAAAGCATAACAAAAATGTCCATGAACAATGGATGGAAACTCATGACAAGTCATGGCACTGTAACAATTCAATTTTATGTGTCATATGAAACAAAATAGACATAGTTCTTACATTTCTTAGTGGAAGATTTATTCATTTTATAATTTTTCTGTTAGTGTAAAAGTTATGACCTTGAATGGATGAAAGTATAAAAAACATACCTTGTTCTTTCAAGCTCTTCACCCATTTCCTCCATCCTGTTAAAATAAACATTTATTTAAAAAGGAATAGAAATTAGACTTTTTGTAACAATTTCTGCAAAACTCAGTCAAGGACAGTGAATGAAAATTTAGGCAGTTCAAAGTTACAAATTGTGTGCACTACTTTGACTTTGCTTAAGACTGTGTGACATTACAGTCCTTTATTTCAAACCTGAAGTGTGAAATAAACTTCAATGGAGTTTGAAAAAAAAAATATGTGTATAGGTTTATGTCTGGTTGAACGATGTGTGTGCACAGTTGATTTTTTTTTTTTTTCATTTTTGGGTGTTATTTTATTGTAATACATAGGGGGAGACAGAAAATCTTTGGGAACCACTGGTATAGTGCATTCAAGTCTTTACCTGAAGTAATGTTACTGTGTTGTCCTTAAGACATTCCTATAAATAAGTAAGTTCATAAGGTTGAATAAATAATTCTAAAAGTATTTCATTGTAATTAAAATGATTGCAAGTTGTTTAGACAAACAATTTATGCTTTATATAAGTTTTTATAAAGAATGCTTTATCGGTAAATTCTACTTCCGGTTCCGGTTACCTACTTCCGGTTCCGGTTACGTACTTCCGGTATTCCGTTTTTGCTAAAAACAAAGGTTCACATGCAAGAGGCAGCATGGAAATGTTATCCGATGCCATCCACTCTGAATTATCATGCAGGAACGCCGTAAGTTACATCATATGGCAGTTTATACTGTTTAGTTGGATGTTATTGTTGATTTTCCTGTAATGTTATTTTAGCGAACTTGAACCACTTAATTTGGGCATATATCTCTTTACATGTTGAGATAGAGTATATTTTCTGTCATTTCAGTTTTCACCACATGTTCATGAAGACAATTAAACAAGCTGCAACTGAACTCCAGGGTCTTCATTTGTGGTTTAACTCGGTGTCACCAACAGCTACGTTGAAAACACTACAGTGAAAAGGCGGCAATTGATTATTCTCCACGATCAAAATGGCATCCAGCAACAACTCTGCATGCAGCCGTTCTTCTGGATCAGCAGTAAGTGCTACTTACGCTCGAGCTAAAGCAGAAGCTGCTAAGGTGAGAGCATCTTATGCAACCAAAGAAGCACAGTTAAAAGTTGAAAGAGCACAAAGTGAATTGGAAAAAGCTAAAATAGAGGCAACATTGGAAGTGATAACATTACAAAAGGAAGCTGATGCTGCTGTGGCTGAAGCCCAAGTGCTGGAGGAAGCTGAAGCAACACAAGAGGAGCACGACAGGAGAAAAGCTCTGTCAGAAAAGTCAATATTAGAATGTACAAGTGAATACGTACAATCTCAAATGGGCATAATACAATCTCCATGTCCTGAAAAAGCACCAACCACCTTTCGCCCACGAGTAAGCTCACTCGATACATTTGTATCATGGCATCCTCACGTTGAACACAGTGTAGAGCCACAACCCATCAGCTCTGAACAAAAGCTCACTAAGGACAATGTTGCTGCCCTAAATATGCCCAGTCAGACTATAAGTGAAATGAAACAAAACGCTCACTTCAACCCAACTTGCTCACCGTTCACGCCTCACCGCAACACCCCAGCCAGCATTTCATACCCAGTTGAGCCATTTGCACAATACATAGCAAGACGAGATCTGATCACTTCAGGCCTTTACCAGTTTGATGATAGGCCAGAGAATTATGGAGCATGGTACTCTTCATTTTGTAGTGCAACAGCGGATGTTCACCTAAGTCCCATTCAACAGCTAGATCTCATGACAAAATGGTTAGGGAAAGAGTCGAGTGATCAGGTAAAACGCATACGCTCAGTACATGTCAACAACCCTACATTGGCTCTACATAAAGCATGGGAGAGACTAAACGAATGTTATGCGGCTCCTGAAATAATCGAAAAGTCACTCTTCCAACGATTGGACAGTTTTCCAAGAATAACGGTCAAAGATAACATCAAACTGCGTGAACTAGGGGATCTACTACAAGAGATTGAAAGCGCCAAGGAAGATGGCTACCTCCCTGGCCTACAATATCTGGACACTTCTCGCGGAATTAGGCCTATTGTTGAAAAGCTCCCACACGGTCTTCAGGAAAGGTGGATGTCACATGGATCTCAATATAAAGAGGAAAATCGAGGCTGTTTCCCACCCTTTAAGTATTTCTGCCAATTCGTGTGCAAAGAGGCTAAGAGACGCAATGATCCAAGTTTCCACCAACAATACGGCCAAACACACTCAAGACCAGAAAAGGATTCAAAGAACTTTTTCTCTAGTAAACCTATTACTGTACACAAAACCAATATCTCTGTCCCCAACAACGACTTTAACAGGAACTGCCCACTGCATAATAAGCCACACCCACTCAAAAAATGCAGGACGTTTCGGAACAAACCACTCACTGAAAGGAAGGCCTTCCTCAAAGAGAAAGGAATATGCTTTAAATGCTGCTCTTCAGTCACTCATCTTGCAAAGGACTGTAAATCTGCAGTAACATGTTCTGAATGTGATAGCACAAGCCACGATACAATCATGCATCCTGGTTCTCCAGCCCAGATCAACAAGGCTCCCTCACTGGCACAAGAGAATGGCGGGGAGGGAGAAAACAGTCCTGACACAGTTGATGTCATAACAAGCTGCACAGATGTGTGCGGACCAGGTCAGTGGGGTCGTTCATGTTCTAAGATATGTCTTGCGTGGGTGTACCCTTTAGGTTGCAAGAACAGAGCAGTCAAAGCTTATGTAATATTAGATGATCAGAGCAATCGTTCCCTAGCCAGGCCAGAGTTTTTTGAACTTTTTGACATTAAAACTGAACCTTTCTCCTACAATCTCAGAACATGTTCTGGTGTGGTAGAAACATGGGGCAAAACGGCTCAAGGTTTCCAGATTGAGTCACTAGATGGGTCGGTAGTTATTCCTCTACCCCCGCTCATTGAGTGTCAGGACATTCCCAACAACAGAAGTGAAATCCCAACCCCTAGCGCAGTACTTCACCAGCCACATCTTCAATCCGTAGCAAAGTACCTCCCAGAACTAGACCCTAAGGCTGAAATACTCTTGTTACTTGGGCGAGATGTTTTACGGGTGCACAAGGTCAGGCAGAGGGTTAATGGCCCTCATAATGCTCCATTTGCCCAGCGTTTAGATCTAGGATGGGTTGTAGTAGGGGAGGTTTGTCTGGGTAATCTTCATAGGCCGACCGTCAGCACTCTAAAAACAGTTGTCTTAGAAAATGGTCGCCCAACAGTTTTTGAGCCATGCAACAGTCTTCTGCAACTCAAAGAAATGCCACACACGAATAGACTGAGTAAAGCACCTGAGCAAGCCTTGGGACAAACCGTTTTTAACCGGACGGAAAATGACAATAAACCAGCTCCTTCAATACAGGACGCCATGTTTATCAAAATAATGGACAATGCTATGTACAGAGATGAGGACAACAGTTGGGTCGCCCCACTTCCGTTTAAAGAACCTCGCCAGCGGCTGCCAAACAACAGAGAACAAGCACTCACAAGATTCTCATCCTTAAAACGCAACCTAAACAGAAAACCAAGAATGCAAGACCAATATGTGGCCTTCATGGGAAAGATCTTTTCTAATGGTCATGCTGAGTTGGCACCCCCACTGAAAAAGGATGAGGAATGTTGGTATCTTCCGACATTCGGAGTTTATCACCCACAAAAGCCAGATCAGATCAGAGTTGTTTTCGACTCTAGTGCTCAGTACCAGGGTGTCTCACTTAACAATGTCCTCCTTACTGGCCCTGATCTAAATAACACACTCCTTGGTGTTCTTCTCCGCTTCCGGACTGACAGCATTGCAATCATGGCAGATATACAGCAAATGTTTCACTGTTTTATGGTGCGTGAGGACCACCGTAACTTCCTCCGTTTTCTTTGGCATAAAGACAATGATTTAAACAAGGAAGTTATCGATTATCGCATGAAAGTCCATGTATTTGGCAACTCACCATCTCCTGCTGTTGCTGTTTACGGACTTCGCAAGGCCATCAGAGTAGGTGCAAAGGAATATGGTGCTGATACTGTCAAGTTTGTGGAGAGGCACTTTTACGTAGATGATGGCTTGGTTTCTGTTCCTTCTTCAGCTGAGGCAATAGACTTGCTTCAAAGAACACAAGCTTCACTCGCTGAATCTAATTTGCGCCTGCATAAGTTTGTTTCTAACTCACAGGCAGTTATGCAGGCCTTCTGCCCAGAAGACTGTGCAGCAGTCGTTAAAGACTTAAATTTAAGTGGGGAAGAAATACAGTCCCAGCGAAGCCTTGGTCTTATTTGGGAAATGACAACTGACACATTCACTTACTCAGTAGCCGACACAAACAGACCATTTACCCGACGTGGTGTTCTCTCATCCGTCAACAGTGTCTTTGATCCCCTGGGCCTATTGGCACCAGTCACAATCCAAGGAAGAGCTCTGCTCAGAGAACTCACTTCTGAATGTTCAGATTGGGACACACCCCTTCCAGAGGACAAACAAAGTAACTGGGAAACATGGAAGAATTCCCTTCAGGACCTAAAGGAACTACATGTCCCTAGAACTTTCACATCTACTTCTCTCAGTCAAGCGACGCATAAAGAACTGTGTTTATTCTCAGACGCATCAACCAAGGCCATAGGGGCCGTAAGCTATTTAAAGGCAACCCAAGCAGATGGCAAGGTTGAGGTTGGATTCATAATGGGCAAGGCAAAGCTAACTCCCCTGTCAGAACCAACCATACCAAGACTTGAACTCTGTGCAGCAGTCTTGGCAGTGGAAATGGCTGACCTCATTCAGGACGAGTTGGACTTACATTTTGATGCAATACACTTTTATACCGACAGTAAGGTGGTGCTAGGCTACATCTGCAACGACTCTAGAAGATTCTATACATATGTCCACAACAGAACACAGCGCATTCGCCAGTCGTCAAAGCCAGAACAATGGCACTATGTGCGTACAGAGGAAAACCCAGCAGACCATGCGTCGAGGTCATTGTCAGCAGCTCAGCTAAAAAGGTCAACTTGGTTCACCGGACCATCCTTCATCCGCCATCCTCCTGCAGAGATACCACACGTGAGTGAAATCTTTGATTTAATCGAACCTGACAAAGATTCAGAGATTAGGCCAGAAATCAGAACTTATGTTACTCACCTCCGAGTACTCAACAGTGAACGTTTCGAGCGCTTTTCTACTTTCAAGTCCTTAGTCAGAGCTATAGCAAACCTTATCCACATCGCAAAATCTTTCAATGGGACTAATCCAAACAGCAAATGCAAAGGCTGGCACAAATGTCACCTCCCGCGAACTCCAGAGGAGATAGCTCAGGCAAAAACTGTCATCCTCAAAGAGACACAAAAGGCTCACTTTGAAAAAGAACTTTCTGCCCTTAATGCTGGTAAGCCAATCTCAAAGCAGAGCCCTCTACAAAAGCTCAGTCCAATCCTGCAGGATGGTCTCATCTCTGTCGGTGGCCGACTCAAACACTCAGAAATTGAGAACTTGGAAAAAAGTCCATTAATTCTCCCTAAACACAGTCACATCTCTCTCCTGCTCACTCGTCATCACCACGAGCTAGTGGAACATCAAGGCCGTCATCTGACGGAAGGAGCCATCAGGGCTGCAGGACTGTGGCTTTTAGGGTGCAAAACACTTGTCAACTCAGTGATCCACAAATGTGTAACCTGCCGCAAATTGCGTGGGAAAGTAGAACAACAACTCATGGCGGCTCTACCACCTGAACGCCTAAAGACTTGTTCTCCTTTTACTTATGTTGGCCTCGACGTTTTCGGGCCCTGGACTATTACTGCCAGACGCACCAGGGGCGGACTAGCTGAAAGTAAGAGATGGGCCATTATGTTTACCTGCATGAGTTCAAGGGCTGTCCATATTGAGGTAATCGAATCTCTAGACACCTCCAGCTGCGTAAATGCCCTCCGTCGCTTCTTTGCTCTAAGAGGTCCCGCCAAACAGTTGTTGTCAGATCGGGGCACCAATTTTGTTGGGGCTTCCAAGGAACTAGGAATGGACAAATCAATGCAGAAGTATCTAACAGAGCAAGGTTGCAGCTGGGAGTTCAATCCTCCACATGCGTCTCACATGGGAGGTTCTTGGGAGCGCATGATCGGAGTTGCCCGCAGAATCCTGGACTCCATGTTGCTGCGAAATAAGATACAGTTGACTCATGAGGTGCTATGCACACTCATGGCCGAAATAACAGCCATCATAAACGCAAGGCCACTTGTCCCAGTGTCGTCGGATCCAGAGAACCCCTTTGTTCTATCCCCATCGATGCTCATTACACAGAAATCTTGCCTTCAACCTCCACCCGGAGACTTCTTGGATAAAGACCTTTACACCAAACAATGGAGACAAGTTCAAGCTCTTTCCAACCAGTTTTGGACACGCTGGAGGCATGAGTATTTGCCCACATTGCAACAAAGACAGAAATGGACTGTATCATGTAGAAACCTTCAAGTTGGTGACCTAGTTCTGCTAAAGGACGCGCAAGTTACACGCAACAGCTGGCCCATGGCAAAGGTTAATGCAACATTCCCAGGCAAAGACAGTCGAGTAAGAAAGATCGAGGTAAAGGGATGGAGTCAAGGTTGTGTAAAGACATTCATGCGACCAGTTACAGAAGTTATCCTTCTCATGCCAAAGGACTGAATGTTTAATGGATTGTTTAGTATAGTGGCCTCCTTAGTGTAGTGGCCAGGCGGGGAGTGTGTTGTCCTTAAGACATTCCTATAAATAAGTAAGTTCATAAGGTTGAATAAATAATTCTAAAAGTATTTCATTGTAATTAAAATGATTGCAAGTTGTTTAGACAAACAATTTATGCTTTATATAAGTTTTTATAAAGAATGCTTTATCGGTAAATTCTACTTCCGGTTCCGGTTACCTACTTCCGGTTCCGGTTACGTACTTCCGGTATTCCGTTTTTGCTAAAAACAAAGGTTCACATGCAAGAGGCAGCATGGAAATGTTATCCGATGCCATCCACTCTGAATTATCATGCAGGAACGCCGTAAGTTACATCATATGGCAGTTTATACTGTTTAGTTGGATGTTATTGTTGATTTTCCTGTAATGTTATTTTAGCGAACTTGAACCACTTAATTTGGGCATATATCTCTTTACATGTTGAGATAGAGTATATTTTCTGTCATTTCAGTTTTCACCACATGTTCATGAAGACAATTAAACAAGCTGCAACTGAACTCCAGGGTCTTCATTTGTGGTTTAACTCGGTGTCACCAACAGCTACGTTGAAAACACTACAGTTACATTTACTTGAGATTCAATCTTATCTATTATGTGGATAGCCCCCCCCCTGAATTCACTTCTCATAAAATTTGATCACAGTATTTGTTTTAGAAAAGTTGCTCTGTTCTGCCAAAGTATACTGAGAAACATGTTTCATGTTGCTGCATGTATCTTACCTTTTTTTAAGTGATGTGAGTCTCTCCTCCACATGGTGTTCAGCACAACTTTAAAGCAAAATTCCCAGAATGAAATAAACATTTCAGTTATTTAGTTATTCAAACAAAGTCAGAAGCCATATATATATATATATATATATATATATATATATGTATATATCGGTATCGGTATCGGTATATCACCCGAGAGGGCGGGGTTCGAATCCAGTCTGGGTCCTTAGGCAAGACCCTTCAAGCTACTGCCTACCTCATACCATGAGAGACACAAAAATGCATAACATGCCGGCTCAGACGTCGCCCGGCCAAACAAGGTCTGCGTCAGGTGTTGGGGAACCAGAGCACCTTGATGACAAATGGGCTACTGGAACAAGACGAAAATGGACGAGAGATGAAAATGTGGATCTGTTGGAATGCTACTACTCAAGTAACCCTAATCAGAGAGGTTACATGCAAAGACTGGTGAAGGAATGGTTACTTCGACATCCTGAAGGTTATCCTGCAATAGTCAGCCCCGCCCTCTCCTCACAACTTCACAGGGCTGCCTACTGACCAGTTCTCCATCTAACAGGTCCGGAAAATCTCTGAGACCTGGGTATTACCCTAAAAGTACTCTATAAGAGATAATCTATTTAAACTGGTGGCGAAAGTGATTCGTCTAGCTCTAACTACCTCCAATCCAGAAGTTATGACCCTTTACAGTTAAGAAACAATCAGCTGAGTAGCCCTTGCAGCTGCATAATTCCAATAACCACTTCTGTTAACGGTAGCCCACTTTCTAAATCATAACTTGCACTTGGAACCGGCTAGATTATGTTTAGTGACTTAGATGTAAGTCCCAGGGTCATTATTTACTCTCACCAAAGGAAATTATGAAGCCTCCTATTTACTGGAATCATGTACATTAGTTTTACCTTGTTTAAAGGAACTGGACAAAGATTAAATGACTCTGTTAATTCCAATGTCCACCAACCTCATTAGAATTTTATAGTATAAATTTATTAAGCAAGCTTAAGCAGGGATACGCGACATACAAATCAATAATCAATTGTAAATAGTTCAAAAACAGTGTAATAAGATTTACATGTACAATCATACTACCCTATCTCCTTTCCCTAACTTTTAAGTCGCACGTTCTGAAATGGAATTTCAATGAGCAGATTCAACTCATACCCAGAAGATGGTGGATCTTTTGGCAACAGGAATTTCTTGCGTCCTTGGTTGAGGTCTTTACCTGGTGTGGAAAAACCCTCCTCAGAAAGGAAGCAAAGCAGAAAGGGTCTGAATCCTTTTGCAAAACCCAGTTCTTTATCCCTGAGGGACCTTTGTCCTTCCTCCAAGTCTTGTTGCAGAGTTTGAAAATGCTGGGTTGAGACGAGACCAGCGGTCGAATAAAGAACCAGAGATGGGGCGATGGGACCCAGTCCTTTCTTAGCGGTGTGAAGTCCGAGCTTCCCCGTGGTTCTGAAGTGCGGTCCGTAGCTTAATCTGCTCCTCTTTGAGTTGTCTCTCCTTCTGCGCCGCCGGACTGGGAACAGCTGGTTCCTCTTTTCAGCCCCTTTTTATGCCTCTCCTCACCATGTGTGTGTATGGGGAGGTTTGGTCTACGTGACTTGCTTCACATCTGCTGTCTCTCATGAAAAAGTCCCTACATTTCTCAACCTATTTTTGCTGACCATAGCGGAATTTCCCGTACTTCCTCTTTTTCCGTTGCCTCAGCCAAACTCACCGCACCACCCATCCTGTGCGCTTTGGCCATCTGTTCAGAACTGCTTGCGACATTTCCTGTTTCAGGGCTGTACTGCATTCCTCTCTTTTCCTATAACTCACTATTATTTGTTATAACTCATTAAACACATTCAAGCTGTTTGAATTGATTTCAAATGATTACAACTTCATATTCATTGACAATAAATCACATCTTTTCCTTATTGTTAATCATTAACATAATCATTTCATAGGTAAATTATCACAGATCCTTAATCAAAAAAATTCTTTGCAGAAAGTTATGGAGTGATTACGTATACTCTTATTATTCAGACTTATTCAACTTAATTAACTTTTAATCAAACTACAGGATTACTTTATTTCTTCCAAGCCATTATGCATCTTTTTCTGCGTGTGCCTGGAAAGATCTCATACCCTTATGCCAGTTTTCTTGACACCCCCTCCATGAGATCGGACGGTGCTTCGCAGAAAAGACAGAGTCCAAAGTCAAAAGAGATCAAGTCCATCACCACAAGTGGCAGTGAGGATGTCCCGCTCATAGCAGGTAACCGGAGACGACGAAGGTGTCCAGGAATCCACAACCTCATACTCCGACAGATTGGATGGCGGAGAAAGCCAGTGTTCTGCGCCCAAGTCGTTGTCAAGTGTAGATCCACCTGAGACGGAAAGGGTGGGATGTTCCGGTGAAGGCTGCAGAGGCGAAGGCAGGTCCATGCCGAAGTCTGGCAGCACGGACGGGTTGTTGCAGTAGCCTTCCAATTCTGCTAGCAGATCCTGGAAATCCATATCACTGGGTGATGGAGATGAAGGGGAAAGGATGTCCTCACTCTGGCATGCTTGGGGAGATGAACTGAGGTTCTCAGTTTGGGTACCTCTCTCGTTAGTCGCACTGCTGGCTTGGCATCCGACGTCGATAAACAAATCTGGAGACACGGGACGTGTAGGCGGAAGGTAGTCGCCCACCGCCACAATTCGGCCATCCAACAGATGCAAAGTTGGGAGGCATTGCCGAGTAAGTTGGTGTTCCCATAACTTATGAATCACGGGCAGCCGTAGTCCCGTATACAACGGAGATGCTGTGAAGTCGTCGTCATCTAGGCCAAATGCAGAGGTCCACACGATTTTGTGCACCCGTTCCAGGGATCTAGATGTGGAATCCGCTATGTAGGGCAAATCCTCCAGCCCTGTGGCGCAGAGGATTGCCGTTACATTGCTAAAATGGCTGCTCACGCATTTGTGACACCAGCGGGAAGACGATGCAACCCAAATGAATCCATAAGATTCTGCAGTGATCCCACACCCCACACAGCAGGTTGATGCCTGAGGAGAAACAGTAACCCAGGTAACTTCATGATCAGTGGTTATTGATTAACTACATTTACTTACAACGACGAAAATGCAAAAGCGAAAGCTGAGAGTGTAGGCTGGTTTAAGCCCGTGTGCCGGCTTGTTTTGCGAGCCAAGGTGAATTAATCACAGGAGCCGGAACGTCATGATCCGGAGCGGGTTCACCTCGATCATAGACATGAGCTGAATCATGGAATATTGCCGCGTAGGTCATCAGCCATACAACAATGGCTAGGTCCGAGGTCTCACGGAGCCAGTAGAGGACCACCAGGATCCCCCAAACCGTTGCCCAAAGAGCCAGAATTATCCACTTTTGCATCCAAATTCGCCGCCCCCGACCCTTGATAGACAAGGCCTGGCGCGCTAAGTAGATGAGGATAGATACTGCGAATAGCCCTTCTAGAATAGCTGTGAGGATCTTAAATGGGGCGGCTCGGGTAGCTTGTGTGCCCCCAATGACCAATTCCAGTATGATGTCCGATGATGGTTGCTCTGGATCAGGTCTTCTCGGCAGCTGCGGTGAAGGTTGAATGGCTCGCAGGCACACGGCAGCTCTCTCTTATGCAGAAGTAGGCTCCTCCTTCGGGGGGAGGGGTTGGTAGTTCCTCTTTTTACAACGACACAGTGCTTTTAGCCACGCCTCCAGGACGATTTTACCGATGATCAACGCCACAGCAACGCCCAGGAGGCCCAAGAGGTATGGCCACAGCAGACTCAAAGCACTCATCAACCATTGTTCAACAATGTTGAGGCCCTCTTCCACCACATGAGCAACTTCTTCCGCAACCTCAGAAATAGCGGCCACCAATGTTGCCCCCATAGTCTCGTACCAGTAACAGTCATGTTGATCAGAGCCTTCTCCACATTTTTGCCAATTCTCCGTGGTGGTGGAGCAGGTGAGATTGGAATACAACAGGTTAGGTCCTACCCATTCGAACCCTGAATCTATGTTGCCATCACACAGACTTTTACGGAAAGCATGTCCTTCGGCGATGGCTATAAGGGGATTTGGAATGAACGGAACGGGTAGTCCAAGAATGCTCTTGCGCTTCTGGAGATGATATCCTAGAATTGCATCGGTGCAGGTCCGTCCGCTCACTATCGCCCTTCGCCATGTGCCATTGATTTTCCGCCAAGTAACCTCAGAAGAGTGAGTGTCATACTCATCTGCATAATGTTCTTTGCAATAGCTTTCCCAACCTCGGACGGTTTGGCAAGGTCTTCTGGCCAAACTGATTGCGCATTCTAGGACTCGTCTTGTTGTGTTTCTACAGATCATGCGCCAAGGTCTCGGGTTGACATAACTGTCAGGTCTCCAAAAAACTCCAGGCCAAATCATGCGGTCTTTAGAATAAACCGTGGCGATGTACTGGTACTTAACCCAATAGTTAGTTGATTCTGTAAGGCACGGTGTCACCCAGGCTTCAAACTCATCTTGTTGGAGTCCCCACCACTCGTAGTCCCAATTTCGAGTGTAATCCTCGTACCAGGCCCGCAGAGCCCACTTGGCAGTAGGTGCTTTGTCAGGATCAGGGCAGTTGTACCTCCAGGTGGAGTGAAAAGCGTTTCCAGTTTGCCAGAGGTCACAACGTGGCGATGAGTGGGTTTTCTTCCAACAGGTGTCATTTAGGCTCTCAAAAATTCTTTTGGCGACACACTTGTCAATCTTTGCAAAGTCATTTTTAGGAGCTTTCAGAAGGTCATCGGGAGTTGGAAGGGGTTGTGTACGCAAATTGGCAATGTGTAGCCCCTCCAACCCAGTATGAGAGCGAACCGTTCCCTCCGGGAAATCTCCCATAAAGAACGTCTGGTCTTTGGCTATGTATGTCCATGGGAATGTGTTGTTCAGCCAGGTTTCAATTTCTGTACGGACCGTGCGTGTAGAGTGCCAAAAATCAGCCCAGTATTCTTCTATGGCTGAAACTATATGATTCTGTCCCGCACATTGTACAAACTTATTCCAGAGGCAAGGATTTAACCAACTAAAGTGGTGTTTATAACAGTGCTTTTGCTCCTCTTCATACATAAACCGTCTAGGTCCTTGTCTGATCAGGAAAGCCGTCATGTTAGTCAAATTGGCTGGTGTAGGCGAAATCGTTGCATTGACTGGAAGATTACCTCGGGAGGCATTTCTGTAGGTCCAGTTCCCCGTTGGTGCTGTTGGGATGATGTCATCTGTTCTGCAGTTGAGGTGATAGTCTCCCCAAAATTCTCCTCGTGGGAGCCAGGCTCGACAGCCTGAGGACCTGTGTGGGGCTGGGTATACTACTTCGGTATCCCAGTACCCTTGACTTGGCAACAATAGCAGCGAGCGACAAGCCATGTTGCAATGCCATTCTGGCATACCTCGGTCCGGGTGAATCCAGTTGCATCTGACGGTCCGTCGTTCTTTGTTTTGCAGAACCCGTATCCAGCAGAGCACTCCGGTGTCGAGGAAGTCATAGGCGTAGATCTCCCAGGTCCGGTTCAGGAGGTCGTCCAGTGTGGAGTCGTTCAAGTTGAAGGCTCGGCGTTCCACGTACTTTTTGCCGTTGTTTTTGGCGAACAGACCGGTTCGGTTCTGGACAGAAGTTTCGTTGTCCCATGGCACAAAAATAGCCGTGGTGCTTGTATTCCAACAATTGAAGGTAGCATACTTGGAATGTCCATAGGTGACTCTTGTATGCGTAAGATACCACGGTCCAACTCCGATGAAGTAGAAGATAGTAGCAAGAACAGCAGCAGCAAACAGCAGGGCAAGAAGCGTTAGCAGCCCTTTCAGGCATAGGGATTTTCCGGTTATCGTAGTCGTTTTCCGTAGCAAAGGTTCGTTAGAGGTTTCCGAGTCGTCGTCAGTGTCAGTAGAGCTGTCTGATTCCGATGTAACATCCAGCAACTCCGGGTCTGTAGGCCGGCGCCTCATGCCGATAGCATCCATCCTGGCCAGATTAGTGCTTCTCGGGGATCCGATGTATCAGGCTTTGCACAGACTTTCCTCAAAGCCTTGAGGTGGCCCTGGTTGGCAGGGTTCTTTCCAACCCGTCTGGTGGCCCTTCTCTGCTGCAGGGCTGTAAATATGGGAGAGGGGTAGGGTAAATCAGGCTCCAACCCCCTCCACACCCACTTCCAGTGGAACACCCTCCAGTAGTCCGGCCGAGGAAACGGGCCTTGGGCGGTGCCATTTTTCAGCGCCTGGTCATACCAGGACTCGTGTTTGTACCCTATTGGGGCCGGTACTGAGATGTAGGTGTACAATGAGTGTCCATGCAGAGTTAGTCTGGTGCGGTACCCCCAGGATGACGGAGTATAAATCCTCTGGTGTGGTGGATTGGGGTAGACCCTGTCAATTTCCAATTTCAATGGAAGCCTGGTGTTATTAAATATATAACATTCTGGATTTTTTTCCCTCTTTACTATGGTTCTCGCCATACTTCGTGAAGTGGTCCAAATGACCATATCATTGAGTGCAATTTCACAATACAGTCCTTGCAGCGGTTCAAGATAATGGGGACCCCACCTAACCCGTAGCTCGATCCCCCGTACCCTGAAATACACTGTATTAAAAGTCCATGGTAGAGATCTTGGACACATAGGTGAGATTGATGCAAAATTAACCGTGTTGTCAGATCCTCTTCCTTGCCAAGCAGGCGGTGCGGTAGGGATAAATAAATGTGGCTTCGTGGAAGGGGGCGTCGTGTACTCTTCACTTTCCCCCACCTGTTTTACGTTTTGGAAATTGGTGGGTCGGAGATATATGAGATACTTGAGAAAATAGGCCTCGGTGAGCGGATTGGAAACAGTGAAATCTTCTCTTGGCATATCGAGTAGAATGGAGGTGGTAGGGAGTCTTAAAAACGGGCCTCTGTCTGATAGTCCCGATGAGACTCCAACCCCCACTTTGAACAATCTAGTCACAAAACACTGTCTCCCCTTTCGCTTTTTGGTTTTTTGCTGACCTTTAGACTTGACGACTCGTTTTTCTCCTTCCGGTGCGTCCATCAGTTTTGGTTTGTCTTTCTCCATGGAAATGCTGAGGCGAGCTTCTGCCAGGCGTGAGTTTTGGGTTTCTTCTTGGGAGGCTCCGACTCCGTACTGGACACGGTGGCGTAAGTCTGCTCGTCTGGTACCACTTTGATGGCTGCTCCGACTGAGTAGATCCCTTTATAGGGGACGGTGATCATGCGCACTGACAGCTGGACCTGACAGGAGGTGCTAGGATCAGAGGGCGTGCCCGCCCTGTGAGCCACGCCTCCCGGGTGTTGCAAAACTCCATCCCGAAACTGGGATTCCGCTGTCACCCAGTACAGGCAAGACTTCTCCTTTGGTCTCACCGCATTGCTGCCCCATCCATCCACCTCAGTGGTGTAGTAATACATATCTGAGCTGCGCACCCCATCTTCTCTTGGTACATCCGGCAGATCTACTATTGGTATTGTGCAGTCATTGATGACCTCCAAAATCAGATGTGCCCAGGTGGTCAATTCCCAGGGGCCTGTCCACCCACCGTTAACGGCTTGCTCTCGGGCGTCATCTGGGAGTGCACTGAGCTCCTCGGCTGACGGTTGGTATGCATGAGGCCGATGTACCCGGAAGACCACAGGAGAGTGGTTGGCATTCAATGGTGGAAATGACAGGGAAGCTCTAGCAGCGTCATACGGCCAGGCGGCTTGAACAGAATCCCACAGGACATCATGCGGTCCTTCTTCCCTCCTCCACACCCATGGGTCCAGTTCTTCTGGAGTGTTCGGAGGAGCGGAAGGTCCTGGTAATATTATCGGTATGGGGCTCCCATAGTTCGATTGCACTCGCCCGTAGGTTCTGTAATACCGCAGCGAGCTGTAGAACCTTGTCACTTGCCACCCTTCAGCTTCGCCTGTCAGTGTTACCTCTCCGCTCCTCAGCTGTTCTTCGCACACAGGACAGTGGTGTAGCTCATTTCCATCCCACGTGCAATAACAAGTTCTTGGTTCTTCCTTGAGCCACCCCCATTGGGTTTCCAACTTAAGCCGGGGCAGGTAACCCACTCGGCAGTTCCCACAGATTGTATTGTTCAATACCGTGACCGGGGAGACGCGAAGATGTTGTAGCATCTCTGCGGTAGCCCCCTGGTGCCTTGGCTTCTCACGGCCTGGTCCTTCCCAGATAATGGGGAGATGGTGGTCCGTTAAACAAACCGGACAGCCGCTTTTAGCTTTCCCCCAAACCAGCATCTCTCTCTCCTCCGACAGGACTCCATTTTTAGCCCAATCCAATTTCTTCAGGGCTCGTCCTGCCCAAATCCCTGAAGGTGTTCTTCTAATTACAACCACCCCTTTCACGGTGGCCAGTCCGAGATAGGGTGGAATGGTACATGATTCACTGGCCATTTCACCGGCTTCTGTTTCACTTTAGTCAGGAACCGGCTTGAGCTGCTCAACTCCTTGGATCCCTTTTCTTTCCAGCAATACTGTGTTCCTATCCAGTACTTTCTTGACGATGTCAGTTGTCTCAAACTTGGGTTTTACTGCTGCATGTACAGGTTGCTCTCTTGCTTTGACCCACACGCGCTGTCCCTCTCGGAATGGCACTCTGGGCGTCAGCTTCTCCTTTTTGTCGCTGGAGCCCCGCCCCACTTCCTTCGTGGTGAACGGCCGTTGGTTGAGTTCCATCGCAGGGGCGGGTCTTTCGGCTCTGCTTCTGTCGTTCAGGGCCTGCCCTATTTCCACCGCTTGGGTGCTCCAGCTGTTGGTGTTAGCATTTTTAGCTATCCAGCTTTTCACTAACCCTATGGCTCGTTCCACCACTCCGTTAGCTTGTGGGGTGTAGGGTGGCGAGTAAACTCGCATTACTCCATACTTCTGACACCACTGGTCAACCTGTGAATTACGGAAATGAGTCCCATTGTCCGTGCGCAGCTCTTTCGGGATTCCCAGGGCACTGCATACTTGTTCCAGCATGCCGACAACGCTATTGCCGTTTGCTTTCCTGGCTGCTTTTGTAGTTACAAACCCCGACATAGAATCCACCAGCACTAAGAGGTACTTTTCACCTCTCCTTCCTGTTATCCCCATGGGACCTGCAACATCCATGCAGACTGAGCCCCAGGGGACCGTGCTTTTGATGGACAACCCATCCATCCGCTGCCCTCGGCGACCTGCGTTGTATTGACCACACACTTCACAGTCCCTTAGCACGCGTTGGACTTGTTTCACTGGGATCCAAAGATCTTGCTCCTCCAGTTCCTTACGGGTAGGTCGCACGCCTGCATGTCCAAGGGCCTCATGCACGCTCCGCACGACCTCGACCACGTATTCTTCTGGGACCTCCCGTCCTTTGGGAGTTCTGTCCCACTTCTCGGTACCGACAAAGACGATCTTTCTTTGTTGGACATAACAGTCCACCTCATCATTCCCGCGCCAATGAGCTCCCTCATGCGTGTGTGCTCTTTGATGCTCAACATCTACTTCCAACTGCAGTTTTAGCTCAGCAATCTTTTTCCACAAGTCTTTGTGTGCCACTGGCTTGCCCTTTGCTGTCTCGAAACCATTTTCTTCCCAAATGGCCAAGTCCTCTCTAAGGGCCTGAGCACAGTAGTAACTATCGGTTACTAACCTGGCACTTTTAATCTTCCTTTTCACCAGCTCCAGCAATCCTTCCAGTACTGCCGTCACTTCTCCGGCTTGAGCACTACCGGGGGCCTTTCCTTTCTGACGGCATTTCTCTTTGCCATCCTGCTTCAGAATAAATCCCCAGTATGCCGACTGGTCGGACCCCTTTCTGGATCCATCGGTGTAGATTGTCCATTCCGGTTGTCCTGGCTTCTCAGGTGTTTCTTGTGGTTTTTTCTTACTGGTGGGTTGCGCTGGCCCAATTTCAAGCTCCGGGTCCAGCAAGATGTCCTCCCATCTTCCCCACCGAGTATTGGTTGCTTTAGTACTTTCCACAGTCCCTTTCCTTAGGTACTTGTGAACTTGACTTTGTGTGATGACTTTAACTGGTTGTCCTTGTGCTAAATCCTTCAGCACGCCCCAATATCGAGCTAACACCGCTAGCTCCTTCTCCTCCTGCGGGTATTTCTTTTCAACAGAAGTCAGAGTGTAACTCCACAGGGTAACCAAGCCTCCATTCTCGTTACTCACTTTGATCATGGCATCGTCATTCTCGCAGCTGATTTCTGCCACTAGTCTTTCTGACAAACTCCTGGGCTCTAATCTCACAGCTGCTTGAATGGCCCTTCTCAGTTCCTCTAGGTTCTGTTGATTGGCTGCTGTCCAAACCCAGGGTCTTTTTCCGTCTTTCTCATCGTCCTCACTTTTCCTCAGGCAGTGGTACAAGGGTTTGGCATATTTCTGATAGTTGGGCACATGGTCTCTGACATAGTTGCACAATCCCAATATTTTTTGTAAGTCATTTTCTGACTGAGGTGGTTGAATGTTCGTCAGCTTTTCTCTGTACCCATCAGAGAGTCCCAAGTCCTACGTGACTTGGAAACCCAGATAATTCACTTGGAACTGTCCAAATTGACATTTCTTGAGGTTTAGCTTCAGACCTGCCTTGGTGAGGTTTTCAACCACCTTTTGTAGTCTTTCTAAGTGTTCTTCTTCTGTGTCATCAGCAATAAAAACATCATCAATGTACACAGTTGCTCCCACGTCCCCTAGTACTTCCATCACTGCTGACTGGAACACATTTGGGGAGTTCTTGTAGCCCTGGGGTAACCTTTGCCACACATAGCTTTTGCCTTTGTGGGTGAATGCAGTTTTACCTTGCGATTGTCTGGCGAGGCGTAAGGAGAAAAATCCATTAGCTAGGTCGATGCAAGACTTGAACTTCTTGACTCGAAGAGTTTTCAGCGCTCCCTGTGGATTGATTAGACTGGCTCGGTTTGCTATTGTTCTTCGATTCAGGGCCTTGAAGTTGATGACTGGCCTCCAACCCCCTCCAGCCGATTCAGGTTTCTTCACCGCCTGGATGGGGCTGTTGGTGATCGGGTTGAGTTCCTCTCTGATGATCTCTAGGGCACCCAGTTCCTTCACGATCTTGTCCATCTCCTCGACTGCTCCTGGGTTCAACGGGTACTGCCGAACAGGTGGATGAACCCCACCTTCGATGTGATGAACAAACTTTGGGCCCAAATCTCCACAATCGTTCTTGAACCGTGCCACCTGCGCCGTAACGATGATCTCACGCAGCTTCTCTTTCCCAGCCGGGGAGAAGTCACTCTCTTCAAGTTTCTGCTCTGTCACCGTTGGTATGTCGACCGGCTTGTACCAGTCTTGCTTCTCTGATCCTGTTTGGGTCGTCTTGTGCTCTGTCGGTGGTTGCTTCGGGTCGGAGAAGACACTGCCGTGATCACTTTCCTCTTCTTCTTCTCCAGGATGTTCGATCTCCGGTTGCTCCTCTCCGTCTTCCGAGTCGCTGATATCCTCATACTGTTGTTGTCGAAGAGGTTCTCTCCCGGGGGAGTTCAGCGGTCGAATCTTGGCTGGTTTCATCGGTCCTTCTTCTTTCGGGACCGTCGGCTGCTCATTCTTGACTCTTCCCACATTGGGTTTTTTCAGTTCACTGCGGCTCTCTTCAAACGAGAATTCCTTAATGTACCTTGCTGCGGAGGACCCTGGTTCAACAGGTGCCTCCTTTATCTTTATCCTGTGTGGCTGCACGGCCTTGGCTTTACCTTTCTGGGTGGTGTTTGAAACCTCACTCTGGGGAATTTTTAAGGGATATTTCTTGATTTCTTGTGATGGATGGCTAATGCGGCATTGCTCCTCCATCTCAGCCGCCAATTTCACCCCTTGCTCAGTGCGGAGTCGATGTAGACGGGGGTCAACCACCACCCCCACTTCTTTGAACACAAAGAAATGGCTGTTGTTCTTGGCTATATTCACCACCCCGTTCTCCGCAATTGATCTGGCGGTGTCCCTTGGCAGATCCGGTGATCTCAGTCCCTGTACACTCACTACCGCTCTTCTCATGCCTTCGTTGCTAGCTGCCACCAGGCCCCGCTCGAGTCCGTGCCACATTTTCTTCCGATATTCCTCCAGACTCTCTCCTTCTTGGTAGACGTCAATCGGGACCAGGATTACAGCACCATAAGGGAGACTATAGCCGTTCATCAAGACTACTTCTCCCCTTGTTTTTGGGCTACAGGTAGCTTCCAGCAATCTTAAATCTGTTATGTAACATTGCCCTGCTTGGTCCTCAAGGCTGCGTCTGAATTTTCGATTGTGGATCTTGTATCTGTCATTGGTGAACACAATCAGTCCGTCACCTTCAAGATCCCATATTCTTCCAATAACCTGATAAATCCGGAGGCCGGTCTGCAGTCTAAAGTTGCTGGCCCCCGATGGCATTTCGGCTAATTCTCGGGCCATCCTCCAGGTGTCCGATTTCTGAGTCTTCTTCTTGGGGCGGCCGGGATCCCACAGCTCCTCATCCGATTCTTCTCCTTCCTCATCGGAACTGTTGGCCGCTGGGGTCTCCGTAAATGGCAGTGGATGCTTCCTTTCCGTGCTGTGGACTCGGGGATGAAACCCGAGCTCCCGACCCCGTTGAGTGGACCAATTCCTGGCCGCTTGCTCCCATTGCTCCTCAGAGAGACTGCCGACGAGCCGTCCCTCTGGGTCTTCCTCGTTGGCTGGTGCAGGTGGGATGTCCTCGTTCCGCGATGGACCCGGTGGAGCCGAGGGACCTCCGTCGTTGTCGTCGCTGCTGTCACCACCGTCGTTGTCGTCGCTGCCGCCCGTCAGGTCTATCGGACCCCTCGAAGGTTGCTTCTGCTGGTGGGTCGGTGTCGTGGCTCTGCTGGGCAGTTGGGATGGAGCCTCAGCCACCTCCGACTCTGCCCTGTCCGGGGCTCGCTCTTTTTCCTTAATCTCCTTGTATAACTTAAGTCTCTGCAGGGCTTCGTTATATTCTTGAAACTTGCGCACCCCCTTGGCAAGATGGTCTACTAGAATCCCGTCAATGCCCGCTGCCAATGTAGCGGTTTTTACTACGCTGTCATACTTCTCGGAGGGACTGTAGACAGTCCGCAGCTCACCAGCTTCCCACTCTTCAAGGAGCTTAGCGAACCATTCCAGCCATTCTTTAACCTCCGTCTTCTTAGCAACCTTCACCGGGCATTTGACGACCCCCAGACGGTGACCGTGTTGAAGCTGGGTGCAAAAGTATATCCGAGTTTGCACTAAGTGCTTCATCATTCTCTGGGCCACCTCCTTGTCGAGGGTGTAGTGGGATTCATAGAAAGCTTTCTTGTTTATCTCAGTCCAGGAATCCAATCCATCACCGAGCAATATCAGCTTCGCAGGAATTTGTGATATCGTGGATTGGGAAAGACTAGGTCGATGACTTCCCTCGTCTCGGCTGATGTTGCTCGCCCCTTGTCCCATTGCCGGCCCTTGCAGGGGATCCAGTTCCCCTCCTTCTTCGTCTTCACTCATAGTTGTCTTTGTCTTCGAGTCGCCTATCCCCCAAAGCCTCTCTTTGCGCTTTCGAGTAGGGATGGGTCCAGGCTGTGTTGGCTACTGGCTTCACTGTCTGGATCTGGTCATTCTATCCTCAGTAGAAGCTTTCCCTCACCTGTATGCTATACAGTTACTGCGAGGGTTGTGACTGATGGCCTTATCAGTCACCACTAACTCTCTTCCCTAAGAGTTAGCAACCCAAGTGAGCTATTCAGAGTCTCACATCTGTTTTTACTGACTTGGTGTCTTTGGGGCCCGCCTACTCAGTTGTGCGCCGCCCCACGTTGGGCGCCATGAAGGTTATCCTGCAATAGTCAGCCCCGCCCTCTCCTCACAACTTCACAGGGCTGCCTACTGACCAGTTCTCCGTCTAACAGGTCCGGAAAATCTCTGAGACCTGGGTATTACCCTAAAAGTACTCTATAAGAGATAATCTATTTAAACTGGTGGCGAAAGTGATTCGTCTAGCTCTAACTACCTCCAATCCAGAAGTTATGACCCTTTACAGTTAAGAAACAATCAGCTGAGTAGCCCTTGCAGCTGCATAATTCCAATAACCACTTCTGTTAACGGTAGCCCACTTTCTAAATCATAACTTGCACTTGGAACCGGCTAGATTATGTTTAGTGACTTAGATGTAAGTCCCAGGGTCATTATTTACTCTCACCAAAGGAAATTATGAAGCCTCCTATTTACTGGAATCATGTACATTAGTTTTACCTTGATTAAAAGAACTGGACAAAGATTAAATGACTCTATTAATTCCAATGTCCACCAACCTCATTAGAATTTTATAGTATAAATTTATTAAGCAAGCTTAAGCAGGGATACGCGACATACAAATCAATAATCAATTGTAAATAGTTCAAAAACAGTGTAATAAGATTTACATGTACAATCATACTACCCTATCTCCTTTCCCTAACTTTTAAGTCGCACGTTCTGAAATGGAATTTCAATGAGCAGATTCAACTCATACCCAGAAGATGGTGGATCTTTTGGCAACAGGAATTTCTTGCGTCCTTGGTTGAGGTCTTTACCTGGTGTGGAAAAACCCTCCTCAGAAAGGAAGCAAAGCAGAAAGGGTCTGAATCCTTTTGCAAAACCCAGTTCTTTATCCCTGAGGGACCTTTGTCCTTCCTCCAAGTCTTGTTGCAGAGTTTGAAAATGCTGGGTTGAGACGAGACCAGCGGTCGAATAAAGAACCAGAGATGGGGCGATGGGACCCAGTCCTTTCTTAGCGGTGTGAAGTCCGAGCTTCCCCGTGGTTCTGAAGTGCGGTCCGTGGCTTAATCTGCTCCTCTTTGAGTTGTCTCTCCTTCTGCGCCGCCGGACTGGGAACAGCTGGTTCCTCTTTTCAGCCCCTTTTTATGCCTCTCCTCACCATGTGTGTGTATGGGGAGGTTTGGTCTACGTGACTTGCTTCACATCTGCTGTCTCTCATGAAAAAGTCCCTACATTTCTCAACCTATTTTTGCTGACCATAGCGGAATTTCCCGTACTTCCTCTTTTTCCGTTGCCTCAGCCAAACTCACCGCACCACCCATCCTGTGCGCTTTGGCCATCTGTTCAGAACTGCTTGCGACATTTCCTGTTTCAGGGCTGTACTGCATTCCTCTCTTTTCCTATAACTCACTATTATTTGTTATAACTCATTAAACACATTCAAGCTGTTTGAATTGATTTCAAATGATTACAACTTCATATTCATTGACAATAAATCACATCTTTTCCTTATTGTTAATCATTAACATAATCATTTCATAGGTAAATTATCACAGATCCTTAATCAAAAAAATTCTTTGCAGAAAGTTATGGAGTGATTACGTATACTCTTATTATTCAGACTTATTCAACTTAATTAACTTTTAATCAAACTACAGGATTACTTTATTTCTTCCAAGCCATTATGCATCTTTTTCTGCGTGTGCCTGGAAAGATCTCATACCCTTATGCCAGTTTTCTTGACAATCCCCAGTCAACACTAAGCGCTAAACAACTAGTAGCTCAGTGTTCCAACATCCGCAAACGGCAACTGCTATCACAACTTGAGATTGACGAGATACAACACAAATGCTACGGCAAAAAGGAGGAACCTGGATGTCAGAACTGTGGGGACTTAACTACAAGTCCCCACCCAGTCAGGGGATACACGGCCCCATTGAGCGAATCAGAGCTGAACGAGACGGCTGCTGACCTGAGAGAGAAAATCATGACCCGAATGACAACCAGACCTCCTCGGCGCCAATTACAACGGCTGAGTGAAGTACCATCAGAGATCATTGAGAATGTGAATGCAGCATTGAGAACAATCCCTACCAACACCATAACAGAAACCAATGAGCTGATCTACAACTCAGCATCAGTGATCCTTGAGACACTTGGCTATAAGAGCAGCCATGAGACCCAATACCCACCATGGAAAAGACGGTTAGAGGCTAAAATCAAGGTAACAAGGAGGGAAGTGAGCCAACTGTCAGAGCTCCACAAGGGTACAATGAAAAGACCAGTACCCAGAAAGTACAGGCAGATGCCCATACCTGAAGCACTCGAAACTGCCAAACAGAGGCTCCAAGCCTTGGCCAGCTGCCTAAAGAGATACACAAGGGAGAATGAATCCAGAAGGATTAACAGGCTCTTCTCCACTCAACCAGCTAAGGTGTACTCTCAATGGCAGGGTAATAACAACAGAGTAGACCCACCAAGGCTGGAGACTGAACAATACTGGAAAGGCATATGGGAAAGGGAGGCGTCCCACAACAGCAATGCACAGTGGTTGATCTCTCTACGAGAGGACCATAATAACCTCCCTGAGCAAGCCTTGGTAACCATCACTGTGACAGATGTCCAAGAAAGAGTCTCAGGTATGAAAAACTGGACAGCACCAGGGCCTGACATGATCCATGCCTACTGGCTAAAGAAACTCACTGCCCTCCATGAGCGACTGGCAGGCCAAATGAACCAGCTGCTACAAAGTGGGACTCACCCTGAATGGTTAACTGAAGGGCGGACAATCCTAATCCAGAAGGATCCATCAAAGGGTCCAGTCCCACACAACTACCGACCAATAACCTGCCTCTCCACAACATGGAAGCTCATGTCAGGCATCATAGCGGCCAAGATAAGCAAACACATGGATAAACACATGAGCACGGCACAGAAAGGTATCGGTGTAAATAGCAGAGGAGCCAAACACCAACTCCTCGTAGACCGCACAGTTGCCCAAGACTGCAAAACCCGACACACCAACCTGTGCATGGCTTGGATTGATTACAAGAAAGCCTATGACTCAATGCCGCATACTTGGATCACTGAATGCTTAGAGATGTATAACATCAACAGGGCTCTGAGAGCCTTCATTGCAAACTCGATGAAGCTGTGGAAAACCACCCTTGAAGCCAACTGCAAACCACTTGCACAAGTGTCCATCAAATGTGGCATATACCAAGGAGATGCTCTGTCCCCGCTACTGTTCTGCATAGGCCTGAACCCCCTCAGCCAAATTATCAACAAGACTGGCTACGGATACCGACTCAAAAATGGGGCCAACATCAGCCACCTTCTCTACATGGATGACATCAAGCTGTATGCCAAGAGTGAGCGAGACATCGACTCACTGATCCACACTACCAGGATCTACAGCACGGACATTGGGATGTCATTCGGACTAGAGAAATGTGGTCGGCTGATCACAAAGAGGGGGAAGGTCATCCGCACAGAAGGGGTCTCACTCCCAGAAGGAACAATAGCAGACATAGAGGACAGTTACAAGTACCTAGGTATACCACAAGCAAATGGCAACCTCGATGAGGTCACAAGGAAAGGAGCCACAGCTAAATACCTCCAACGAATAAGGCAAGTCCTGAGAAGCCAGCTCAATGGCAAGAACAAAATCCGTGCGATAAACAGCTATGCCCTGCCAGTAATCAGATACCCTGCTGGAATAATTAGCTGGCCAAAGGAGGAGATAAAAGCCACGGATATTAAGACTAGAAAACTACTAACAATGCATGGAGGGTTCCATCCCAAATCCAGCACCCTGAGACTATACACGAGCCGCAAGGAAGGAGGCAGAGGACTAGTGAGTGTGAGAACCACAATCCAGGACGAAACAACTAAGATCCATAAATACATCAGGGACAAAGCCTCAACAGACAATGTGCTCAGTGAATATCTCAGACAACAGGGAACGGAGGTTGAGGTGCCAGAGATACCATCATGGGAGGACAAGCCCCTACATGGGATGTACCACCAGCAAATAACCCAAGTGGCTGATATCAGTAAATCCTACCAATGGCTGGAAAAAGCTGGACTCAAGGACAGCACAGAGGCCCTCATCCTGGCCGCCCAGGAACAGGCCCTAAACACCAGAGCAATAGAGGCCCAGATCTACCACACCAGACAAGACCCAAGGTGTAGGTTGTGCAAGGAGGCCCCTGAGACAGTCCAGCACATAACAGCAGGGTGTAAGATACTGGCAGGGAAAGTGTACATGGAACGACATAACCAAGTTGCAGGCATAGTGTACAGAAACATCTGTGCAGAATATGGACTGGAAACCCCGAGATCAAAGTGGGAAACACCCCCAAAGGTGACAGAGAACGCCAGAGCTAAGATCCTGTGGGACTTCCAGATCCAGACAGACAAAATGGTAATGGCGAACCAACCAGACATTGTCGTAGTGGATAAACAACAGAGGAAAGCTGTTGTGTTAGATGTAGCAATACCAAGCGACTGCAACATCAGGAAAAAGGAGCACGAGAAACTAGAGAAATACCAGGGCCTCAGGGAGGAACTGGAGAGGGCCTGGAAGGTGAAGACCACAGTGGTGCCTGTGGTCATCGGGGCCCTCGGGGCAGTCACCCCCAAACTGGACCAATGGCTACAACAGATCCCAGGAACAACATCAGACATCTCAGTCCAGAAATGTGCAGTCCTTGGCACAGCCAAGATACTGCGCAGAACCCTCAAGCTCCCAGGCCTCTGGTAGAGGACCCGAGCTCAGAGGATAAGAACCACCCGCGGTGGGTGAGAAGGGAATTTAGATTATATATATATATATACACATAATAGAATAATTCCATTAACTCAATCAAACTTGGACATATAGATATTAATTTCATGCTATGCTCCACAGCAAAGGGAAAAACCGTTGAATTACAACTCTAAACCACTTCTTTCTTGCTCTCTGTATCAGCGCAGCTACACGCAGATACAGACTATATATATATATATATATATATATATATATATATATATATATATATATATATATATAAACTTTGTCAATTAATCTGTTGCATGTAATATTAACGATTTAAAATCTTTACAGATTAATCACACATTGTGAAGGTTATCCTGCAATAGTCAGCCTCGCCCACTCCTCACTACTCCCCAGGGCTGCCTACTGACCAGTTCTCCGTCTAACAGGTCCGGAAAATCTCTGAGACCTGGGTATTACCCTAAGAGTACTCTATAAAAGATAATCTATTTAAACTGGTGGCGAAAGTGATTCGTCTAGCTCTAACTACCTCCAATCCAGAAGTTATGACCCTTTACAGTTAAGAAACAATCAGCTGAGTAGCCCTCGCAGCTGCATAATTCCAATAACCACTTCTGTTAACGGTAGCCCACTTTCTAAATCATAACTTGCACTTGGAACCGGCTAGATTATGTTTAGTGACTTAGATGTAAGTCCCAGGGTCATTATTTAATCTCACCAAAGGAAATTATGAAGCCTCCTATTTACTGGAATCATGTACATTAGTTTTACCTTAATTAAAAGAACTGGACAAAGATTAAATGACTCTATTAATTCCAATGTCCACCAACCTCATTAGAATTTTGTAGTATAAATTTATTAGGCAAGCTTAAGCAAGGATATGCGACATACAAATCAATAATCAATCGTATATAGTTCAAAAACAGTGTAATAAAATTTACATGTACAATCCTACTACCCTGTCTCCTTTCCCTAACTCAAGTCGCACTTTCTGAAATGGAATTTCAATGAGCAGATTCAACTCATACCCAGACGATGGTGGATCTTTTGGCAACAGGAATTTCTAGCGTCCTTGGTTGAGGTCTTTGCCTTGTGTGGAAAACCCTCCTTAGTAAGGAAACAAAGCAGAACGGGTCCGAATCAAAACCCAGTTCCTCATCCCTGAGGGACCTTTGTCCTTCCTCCAAGTCTTGTTGCAGAGTTTGAAATTGCTGGGTTGAGACGAGACCAACGGTCGAATAAAGAACCAGAGATGGGGCGATGGGACCCAGTCCTTTCTTAGCGGTGCGAAGTCCGAGCTCCCCCGTGGTTCTGAAGTGCGGTCCGTAGCTCAATCTGCTCCTGCAGATTGTCTCTTCTTCTGCGCCGCCGGACTGGGAACAGCTGGTTCCTCTTTTCAGCCCATTTTTATCCATTTCTCCACCATGTATGTGTATGGGGAGGTTTGGTCTACGTGACTTCCTTCACATCTGCTGTGTCTCATGAAAAAGTCCCCACATTTCCCAACCTGTTTTTGCTGACCATAGTGGAAAGTCCCGTACTTCCCCTTTTTCCGTTGCCTCAGCCAAACTCACCGCACCACCCATTCTGTGCGCTCTGGCCATCTGTTCAGAACTGCTTGCGACATTTCCTGTTATCAGGGCTGTACTGCATTTCTCTCTGTTCTATAATTCACTATCATTTATTATAATTCATTAAACACCTTCAATCTGTTGTTAAACCTGTTTGAATTGATTACATAAGATCACAACTTCATACTCATTGACAATAAATCACATCTTTTTCCTTATTGTTAATCATTAACATAATCATTACATAGTTAAATCATTACAGAAATCATTACAGATCATATTTCAAAAAATACATTTCAGAAGGTTATTATGTGATTATTTGTAGTCATTTTACTAATTATATTCATTCATATTCAACTCAATTAACTTTTAATCAAACTACAAGATTACTTATTTTCTCTCAGGCCTCTATGCACCTTTTCTGCATGCACCCGGAAAGATCTCACACCCTATGCCAGTTTTCTTGACACCCCCTCCTTGAGATCGGACGGTGCTTCGCAGAAACCACACAGTCCAAAGTCAAAAGAGGTCAAGCCCATCACCACAGTCGGCAGTCAGGATGTCCCGCTCGTAGCAGGTAACCGGAGATGATGAAGGTGTCCAGGAATCCACAACCTCATACTCCGTCAGATTGGACGGCGGAGAAAGCCAGATTTCTGCGCCCAAATCGTTGTCAAGTGTAGATCCACCTGAGACGGAAAGGGTGGTTCGTTCCGGCGGAGGCTGCAGAGGCGAGGGCAGGTCCATCCCGAAGTCTGGCATCGTTGATGGGTTGTTGCAGTAGCTGTCCAACTCTGCCAGCAGATCCTGGAAATCCATATCACTTGGTGATGGAGGTGATGGGGAAAGGGTGTCCTCAGTCTGGCATGCTTGGTGAGATGAACTGAGAGTCTCAGTTTGGGTACTTTCCACATTAGTTGCACTGCAGGTTTGGCATCCGACGTCAATAAACAAATCCGGAGACATGGGACATGTAGGCGGCAGGTAGTTGCCCACTGCCACAACTCGGCCATCCAAAAGATGTAAAGTTGGGAGGCATTGCCGAGTAAGCTGGTGTTCCCATAACTTCTGAATTATGGGCAGCTGTAGTCCCCTGTACAGCGGAGATGTTGTAAGCTCTTCGTCTTCTTGGCCAAACGCAGAGGTCCACACGATTTTGTGCACCCGTTCCAGGGATCTAGATGTGGAAGCCGCAATGTAGGGCAAATCCTCTCGCCCAGTGGCGCAGAGAATTGCCGTTACATCGGTGAAATGACTGCTCACGCAGTTGTGACACCAGCGGGAGGACGATGCAACCCAAATGAATCCATAAGATTCTGCAGTTATTCCACACCCCACACAGCAGGTTGATGCCTGAGGAGAAACAGTAACCCAGGTAACTTCATGATCAGTGGTTATTGATTAAGTACATTTACTTACAACGACGAAAATGCGAAAGCGTAAGCTGAGAGGGTAGGCTGGTTTAAGCCCGTGTGCCAGCTTGTTTTGCGAGCCAAGGTGAATTAATCACAGGAGCCGGAACGTCATGATCTGGAGCAGGTGCACCTCGATCATAGACATGAGCTGAATCATGGAATATTGCCGCGTAGGTCATCAGCCATACAACAATTGCGAGGTCCAAGGTCTCATGAAGCCAGTAGAGGACCACCAGGATCCCCCAAACCGTTGCCCAAAGAGCCAGAATTATCCACTTTTGCAGCCAGATTCGTCTTCCCCGACCCTTGATAGACAGGGCCTGGCACGCTAAGTAGATGAGGATAGATACTGCGAAAAGTCCCTCTAGAATAGCTGTGAGGATCTTAAATGGGGCGGTTCGTGTGGCTTGTATGCCGCCAAGGACCAATTCCAATATCAGGGCTGCGGTGTCGGTGATGAGCCATAGGCAGACCACAACGCCCCTGCGCCAGTTGATGCGGGTACGGCCCATCAGGTAACAAGCGAAGAGGGATGAAGCCAACCCCCATTTGTGGAGAACGATGGGACGGAAGATAAGCTTGGCATATCCTTGTAGCGCCACGAAGAGCCTCATAGGATGTCCCTTGGGCCAAGGACCGGTGTGGCAGAAGACTACCCAGGCCAGAGTAATCCCTAGGTGCTCAAGGGTACTCACTTGAATCGGTGCAAAAAGTGAGTTGGGATTTGAAGAGTTGGTGGAAGAGTTGGTTTCCATGATGTGAGATGATGGTCGCTTTGGATCAGGTCCTGTTGTCAGCTGCAGTGAAGGTTGAATGGTTCGCAGGCACACGGCAGCTCTCTCTTATGCAGAAGTAGGCTCCTCCTTAGGGGGGAGGGGCTGGTAGTTCCTCTGTTTGCAACGACAAAGTGCTTTCAGCCACGCCTCCAAGACGATTTTGCCGATGAGTATTGCTACGGCAACGCCCAGGAGGCCTAAAAGATATGGCCACAGCAGGCTCAAAGCATCCAGCAGCCACTGTTCAACAATATGGAGACCTCCTTCCACCACGTTAGCAATGTCCTCCACAACTTCAGTGATTGCGGTCACGAGTGTCGCACCCATAGTCTCGTACCAGTAACAGTCATGTTCACTGGAGCCTTCTCCACATTTCTGCCAATTCTCCGTAGTGGTGGAGCAGGTGAGATTGGAATACAACAGGTTGGGTCCTACCCAGTCAAACCCTGAGTCGATGTTGCCATCACACAGACTTTTCCGGAAAGCATGTCCTTCGGCGATGGCTATAAGGGGATTTGGAATGAACGGAACAGGAAGGCCAAGGATGCTCTTGCGCTTTTGGAGCTGATATCCTAGGACCGCATCGGTGCACGTCCTTCCGCTCACTATTGCCCTTCTCCATGTTCCATTGAATTTTCGCCAAGTAACTTCAGAAGAGTGAGTGTCATACTCATCTGCATAATGGTCTTGGCAGTAGCTGTCCCAGCCTCGAAGCTGTTGGCAGGGTCTTCTGGCTAACCCTATTACACATTCAAGGATATTTCTTGTGTTGTTTTTACAAGTCATGCGCCAAGGTCTCGGGCTGACGTAACTGTCAGGTCTCCAAAAAATCCCAGGCCAAATCGTGCGTTCCTTAGAGTAGACCGTGGCGATGTACTGGTACTTGACCCAATAGTTTGTTGTTTCTGTAAGGCATGGTGTTACCCAGGCTTCAAACTCATGTTGCTGGAGTCCCCACCACTCATAGTCCCAATTTCGAGTGTAATCCTCGTACCAGGCCCGCAAAGCCCACTTGGCAGTAGGTGCTTTGTCAGGATCAGGGCAGTTGTACCTCCAGGTAGAATGAAAAGCGTTGCCAATCTGCCAGAGGTCGCACCGTGGTGATGAGAGGGTTTTCTTCCAACAGGTGTCATTTAGGCTCTCAAAAATTCTTTTTGCAACACACCTGTCAATTTTTGCAAAGTCCGTTTTAGGAGCGCTCAGAAGGTCATCAGGAGTTGGAAGGCGTTGCGTACGCAAGTTGGCAATGTGTAGCTCAGTTAGTCCAGTATGAGAGCGAACCGTTCCTTCCGGGAAGTCTCCCATAAAGAACGTTTGGTCTTCGGCTATGTACGTCCATGGGAACGTGTTGTTCAGCCAGGTTTCAATTTCTGTACGGAGTGGGCGTGTAGAGTGCCAAAAATCAGCCCAGTATTCCTCTATGGCTGCAACTATATAGTTCTGTCCCGCACATTTCACAAACTTGTTCCAGAGGCAAGGATTTAACCAAAGAAAGTGGTGTTTGTAACAGTGCTGTTGCTCGGCCTGATACAGAAACTGTCTAGGTCCTTGTCTGATCAGGAAAGCCGTCATGTTAGTCAAATTGGCTGGTGTAGGCGAAATCGTTGCATTGACTGGAAGATTACCTCGGGAGGCATTTCGGAAGGTCCAGTTCCCCGTTGGTGCTGTTGGGATGGCCTCGTCGTCCCTGCAGTTCAGGTGATAGTCTCCCCAAAACTCCCCTCGTGGGAGCCAGGCTCGACAGCCTGTGGACCTGTGTGGGGCTGGGTATACTACTTCGGTATCCCAGTACCCTTGACTTGGCAACAATAGCAGCGATCGACACGCCATGTTGCAATGCAATTCTGGCATACCTCGGTCCGGGTGAATCCAATTGCATCTGACGGTCCGACGTTCTTTGTTTTGCAGAACCCGTATCCAGCAGAGCACTCCAGTCTCGAGGAAGTCGTAGTTGTAGATCTCCCAGGTGCGATTCAGAAGGTCGTCCAGAGTGGAGTCGTTCAATCCGAAAGCTCGGCGTTCCACGTACTTTTTACCGTTGTCTTTGGCGAACAATCCGGTTCGATTCTGGACAGAAGTTTCGTTGTCCCATGGTACAAAAATAGCCGTGGTGTTTGTGTTCCAACAGTTGAAGGTAGCATACTTGGAATGCCCATAGGTGACTCTTGTATGTGTAAGATACCATGGTCCAACTCCGATGAAGTAGAAGATAGTAGCAAGAACAGCAGCAGCAAACAGCAGGGCAAGAAGCGTTAGCAGCCCTTTCAGGCATAGGGATTTTCCTGTTATCGTAGTCGTTTTCCGTAGCAAGGGTTCGTTAGAGGTTTCCGAGTCGTCGTCAGTGTCAGTAGAGCTGTCCGAATCCGAGGTGACATCCAGCAAACTCGGGTCTGTAGGCTTGCGCCGCAGGTAGATTTCTTCCATCCTGGTTAGTACAAGGGCCAGATCAGTGATTCTCTGGGATCAGCTGCATCAGGCGTTGCACAAATTCTTTTCAAAACCTTGAGGCGGTTTTGTGTGGCAGGGTTCTTCGCAACCCGTCTGGTGGCTCGTCCCTGCAGCAATGTCTTATATATTGGAGAGGGGTAGGGTAAATCAGGCTCCAACCCCCTCCACACCCACTTCCAGAGGAAGACTCTCCAATAGTCTGGCCGAGGAAACGGGCCTTGGGCGGTGCCGTTTTTCAATGCTGGATCGTTCCAGAGGTCGTGGTTGTACCCAATCGGGGCGGGTACTGTGATGTAGGTATACAATGATTGCCCATGCAAAGTCAGTCTGGTGCGGTACCCCCAGGCTGACGGAGTAAAAATCCTCTGGTGCGGTGGATTGGGGTAAACCCTGTCTATTTGCAGCAGTAATGGAAGTTTGGTATTGTTAAATACATAACCTTCTGGGTGCATTTCTTTCTTTACTATAGCCCTCGCCATACCTGGTGAGGTAGTCCAGATGATCATATCATTAATCGAAATTTCACAATACAGTCCTTGCAATGGTTCAAGGTAATGGGGACCCCATCTGATCCGCACTTCGATTCCCCGTATTCTCAGGTACACTGTGTTAAAAGTCCATGGCAGGGGTCTCGGACACATTGGTGAAATCGATGCATAATTAACCGTGTTAGGGGACCCTCGTCCTTGCCACGTGGCCGGCAATGTGGGAACGAACAAAAATGGCTTATGTACAGGGGGTGATGTGGACTCTTCACTTTCCCTCACCTCCTTTGTGTTTTGAAAATCAGTGGGTCGGAGGTATATGAAGTATTGGAGAAAGTAGGCCTCGGTAAGTGGATAGGGGACTGTGAAATCTTCTCTTGGCTTATCTAGTAGGATGGAAGTAGTAGGTAGTTTCAGAAAAGGGCCTTTGTCGGACAGTCTCGATAAGACTCCTGTTCCCACCTTGAACAATTTAGTCATGAAAAACAGTTTTCCGCTGCGTTTTTTGGGCTTTTGCTGACCTCTAGTCTTGACGACTCGTTTTCCTCCGTCCGGTTTGTCCGTTAGTCTTGGTTTTTCTTCCTCCATGGAAATGCTGAAGTGAGCTTTTGCCAGGCGTGCGTCTTTGGTTTCTTCTTAGGAGGCTCTGGTTCCGTGCAGGACGCGGTGGCAAAAGTTTGGTCGTCCGGCACCGTTGTAATGGTCGCTCCGACCGAGTAGATCCCTTTATAGGGGACGGTGACCATGCGCACTGACAGCTGAACTTGACAGGTGGTGCTGGGATCAGAGGGCGTTCCCACTCTCTGGGCCACGCCTCCTGGGTGTTGCAAAATCCCATCCCGAAACCGGGACTCCGCCGTCACTCTGTATAGGCGGGACTTCTCCTTCGGTCTCACCGTACTACTGCCCCACCCGTCTATTTCAGTGGTGTAATAATACAGATCCGAGCTGCGTACTCCACTTTCCCTCGGTACGTCCGGTAGATCCGTCACAGGAATGGTGCAGTCATTGATGACCTCCAGAATCAGATGTGCCCACGTAGTCAGCTCCCAGGGGCCTGTCCAACCTCCCTCAATGGCCTGTTCTTTTGTGTCATCTGGAAGTGCATTAAGCCCCCCAGCCGACGGTTGGTACTCCTGCGGGCGTAAGACACGGAAGACCATGGGGTAATGGATGGTGTTCAGTGGTGGGAATGACAGGGATGCTCTAGCGGGGTCATACGGCCAGGCGGCGTTAACAGATTCCCACAGGATATCATGGGGCCCCTCGTCCCTTCTCCATACCCATTGGTCTGCTTCCTCTGGGGTGTTCGGGGGAGCTGAAGGCCCTAGCAATCCTATGGGTATGGGGCTCCCATAGTTTGGCTGTACTTGTCCATACGTTCTGTAGTATCGCAGCGAGCTATAAAACCGTGCCACCTGCCATCCTTCAGCTTCACCTGTTAGGGTCACTTCTCCCCCTCGCAGCTGGTCCCGGCATACAGAACAGTGGCTTAGATCGTCTCCATCCCACATGCAAAAACAACCACTTGGTTCGTCCTCCTGCCAGGTCCAGTGGGTCTCCAACTTAATCCGGGGTAGGTAACCCACACGGCACTTCCCGCAGATCAGGTTGCTCAAAATCGTGACCGGGGAAACACGAAGATGTTGTAGTGCCTCCGCAGTAGCTCCTTGTCGCACGGGTTTTTCACGGCCCGGTCCTTCCCAGATGATGGGGAGTTGGTTGCCTGCCAAACAGATTGGACAGCGACCCTTAGCTTTTCCCCAAATCAGCATTTCTCTCTCCTCCGACAGGACTCCATTTTTAGCCCAATCCAATTTCTTCAGGGCTCGTCCTGCCCAAATCCCTGAAGGTGTTCTTCTAACTACAACCACCCCTTTCACGGTGGCCAGTCCGAGATAGGGTGGAATGGTACATGATTCACTGGCCATTTCACCGGCTTCTGTTTTGCTTTAGTCAGGAACTGGCTTGAGCTGCTCAACTCCTTGGATCCCTTTTCTTTCCAGCAATACTGTGTTCCTGTCCAGTACTTGCTTGACGATGTCAGTTGTCTCAAACTTGGGTTTTACTGCTGCATGTACAGGTTGCTCTCTTGCTTTGACCCATACGCGCTGTCCCTCTCGGAATGGCACTCTGGGCGTCAGCTTCTCCTTTTTGTCGCTGGAGCCCCGCCCCACTTCCTTCGTGGTGAACGGCCGTTGGTTGAGTTCCATCGCAGGGGCGGGTCTTTCGGCTCTGCTTCTGTCGTTCAGGGCCTGCCCTATTTCCACCGCTTGGGTGCTCCAACTGTTGGTGTTAGCATTTTTAGCTATCCAGCTTTTTACTAACCCAATGGCTCGTTCCACCACTCCGTTGGCTTGTGGGGTGTAGGGTGGCGAGTAAACTCGCATTACTCCATACTTCTGGCACCACTGGTCAACCTGTGAATTACGGAAATGAGTCCCATTGTCCGTGCGCAGCTCTTTCGGGATTCCCAGGGCACTGCATACTTGTTCCAGCATGCCGACAACGCTATTGCCGTTTGCTTTCCTGGCTGCTTTTGTAGTTACAAACCCCGACATAGAATCCACCAGCACTAAGAGGTACTTTTCACCTCTCCTTCCTGTTATCCCCATGGGACCTGCAACATCCATGCTGACTGAGCCCCAGGGGACCGTGCTTTTGATGGACAACCCATCCATCCGCTGCCCTCGGCGACCTGCGTTGTATTGACCACACACTTCACAGTCCCTTAGCACGCGTTGGACTTGTTTCACTGGGATCCAAAGGTCTTGCTCCTCCAGTTCCTTACGTGTAGGTCGCACGCCTGCATGTCCAAGGGCCTCATGCACGCTCCGCACGACCTCGACCACGTATTCTTCTGGGACCTCCCGTCCTTTGGGAGTTCTGTCCCACTTCTCGGTACCGACAAAGACGATCTTCCTTTGTTGGACATAACAGTCCACTTCATCATTCCCACGCCAATGAGCTCCCTCATGCGTGTGTGGTCTTTGATGCTCAACATCTATTTCCAACTGCAATTTTAGCTCAGCAATCTTTTTCCACAAGTCTTTGTGTGCCACTGGCTTGCCCTTTGCTGTCTCGAAACCATTTTCTTCCCAAATGGCCAAGTCCTCTCTAAGGGCCTGAGCACAGTAGTAACTGTCGGTTACTAACCTGGCACTTTTGATTTTCCTTTTCACCAGCTCCAGCAATCCTTCCAGTACTGCCGTTACTTCTCCGGCTTGAGCGCTACCGGGGGCTTTTCCTTTCTGACGGCATTTCTCTTTGCCATCCTGCTTCAGAATAAATCCCCAGTATGCCGACTGGTCGGACCCCTTTCTGGATCCATCGGTGTAGATTGTCCATTCCGGTTGTCCTGGCTTCTCAGGTGTTTCTTGTGGTTTTTTCTTACTGGTGGGTTGCGCTGGCCCAATTTCAAGCTCCGGGTCCAGCAAGATGTCCTCCCATCTTCCCCACCGAGTGTTAGTTGCTTTAGTACTTTCCACAGTCCCTTTTCTTAGGTATTTGTGAACTTGGCTTTGTGTGATGACTTTAACTGGTTGTCCCTGTGCTAAGTCTTTCAGCACACCCCAATATCGAGCTAACACCGCTAGCTCCTTCTCCTCCTGCGGGTATTTCTTTTCAACAGAAGTTAGGGTGTAACTCCACAGGGTAACCAAGCCTCCATTTTCGTTACTCACTTTGATCATGGCGTCGTCATTCTCGCAGCTGATCTCCGCCACCAGTCTTTCTGACAAACTTCTTGGCTCCAGTCTCACCGCTGCTTGAATGGCTCTCCTCAATTCTTCTAGGTTCTGTTGATTGGCTGCTGTCCAAACCCAGGGTCTTTTTCCGTCTTTCTCATCGTCCTCACTTTTCCTCAAGCAGTGATACAAGGGTTTGGCATATTTCTGATAGTTGGGCACATGGTCTCTGACATAGTTGCACAGTCCCAATATTTTCTGCAAGTCATTTTCTGACTGTGGTGGTTGAATGTTCGTCAGCTTTTCTCTGTACCCATCCGAGAGTCCCAAGTCCGACGTGACTTGGAAACCCAGATAATTCACTTGGAACTGTCCAAATTGACATTTCTTGAGGTTTAGCTTCAAACCTGCCTTAGTGAGGTTTTCAACTACTTTTTGTAGCCTTTCTAAGTGTTCTTCTTCTGTGTCATCAGCAATAAAAACATCATCAATGTACACAGTTGCTCCTACGTCCCCCAGTACTTCCATCACTGCTGACTGGAACACATTTGGGGAGTTCTTGTACCCCTGGGGTAACCTTTGCCACACATAGCTTTTGCCTTTGTGGGTGAATGCAGTTTTACCCTGCGATTGTCTGGCGAGGCGTAGGGAGAAAAATCCATTAGCTAGGTCGATGCAAGACTTGAACTTCTTGACTCGAAGAGTTTTCAGCGCTCCTTGTGGGTTGATTAGGCTGGCTCGGTTTGCTATTGTTCTCCGATTCAGGGCCTTGAAGTTGATAACTGGCCTCCAACCCCCTCCAGCCGATTCAGGTTTCTTCACCGCCTGGATGGGGCTGTTGGTGATCGGGTTGAGTTCCTCTCTGATGATCTCTAGGGCACCCAGTTCCTTCACGATCTTGTCCATCTCCTCGACTGCTCCTGGGTTCAACGGGTACTGCCGAACAGGTGGATGAACCCCACCTTCGATGTGATGAACAAACTTTGGGCCCAAATCTCCACAATCATTTTTGAACCGTGCCACCTGCGCTGTAACGATGATCTCACGCAGCTTCTCTTTCCCAGCCGGGGAGAAGTCACTCTCTTCAAGTTTCTGTTCTGTCACCGTTGGTATATCAACTGGTTTGTACCAGTCTTGCTTTTCTGATCCTGTTTGGGTCGGGCCGACTTTCACCAACCTTGCTTTCAAGCTTGTCAGCCTTCGCTCCAGTCTGCGATGTGTGCCTTTCTTTTTGCTGAGTTCGTCCAAGTCTTTTACTGTGAGGAGATTGTAGGGACCTTTCACCCACACTACTCCTTTCCAGGTCCCATACGGCATTTCTTCTACTTTTCCATTAGCAAACTGTACCTTTAGGTGTCCTGCTATTTTTAGGTCTTTGCGGGTCATAGACACCTCCGCTCCTGTGTCCACCAGGTAGGGTACTCCCTCCACTTTAGCGTAGATTTCGTCCCCCTCCCAGTAGGCATTTTCTAAAATGACCCGCGACCTGGACGCCATTACTTTGGTGACCCTCCGGCCCCGGCTTTACGGGACTCACGGAGGGCCGTCCTCTCTTCTGGGCTCAATTTCCTATACTCCTCATCTGTCAGGAACTGACCTTTTCCTGGCTGGTTTGATGAAGCCGGAGGGTTGGTCGGTTTCCCTTGTGGTCCTGGTGGTTTCTGCTGGAACGGTCGGTTCCGGAAGTTGGATGGCGGTGCTCCTTGTTGAAACGGTCTGCTCTGGAAGTTGGATGGCGGTGCTCCTTGCTGAAACGGTCTACCTTGGAAGTTAGATGGTTGTCTGATGTTAACCCTTCCAGGTGGCTTTGCCGGTTGGCTAGCCTCCTTCTTCCTTTTGTCCTCGTAGTACTGCTGTTCTAGGTCGAATCCTTGCACTGCTACATCCATCTGAGCGACTGTTGTGCTTCTCACTGGCAACTTCACGAACACGATCTCTCCTCTGCGTCCTTTTGTCACCTCTCGCAGTACTTTCACATATCTCGCAGGAGAAATGGTCTGCTTAAGTGTGTGCCAAAGCGGTTCCAATCGGCTTCCCCTGTCCAGCCGTCCTCTGGCCCTCTTCACCTGGGACTCTTCATCATCCATGTCCTCCAACACCAGCCTTTCATAGTTGCTCTGTGCTGAATCTGTTCCAACCATCGGGTCCGAGGTCACGCTGGTCAGCCACAACTTTTTGGCTCCCTCGTGGTTGGTGGTAGACAGCACGGTTGGCCAAACATCTTTCAGATACTCCTCATTGTTTTCGTCTGCGTTTTTACTCCTAATCACCAGCCTTAGATTCTTCAATTCGGCGTAAGCATCCTGACCTGTATTAGTGGCCGGTGGGTGAGCTGACACCTCTGGTTGTCTTGCCGGGATCTGCGGTCCTGGCTCCGAAGACGTCGCCTGAGGTTCCTCTTCATCAGCCGACACTTCGTCCAGCTGCTGTTGAGTTTCCCTGGAGTACTTGTAGGCGGCTTTCTTCAGTCGTCGCAGCATCACATCGTACATAATTCCAATGTATGCGTTCCTGAAGTTGGTAGTCAGGGAATAGTGTGCTGTCAGGGTGGAGCAGGATGGTGTCATCAGGATGTTAGCCCATTCTCCGATTGTCGCTTCCACCTCGAGCTGCACCCGGTCTCCCAACTTGCTGGCCCATCCCGCTGGGATCTGGTACTCGGTCTGGCCGACCTCGGGTACATACGTACGCCGTCCGTCCTTAGCCTGTACTGGACCCCAGGTCACGTCTCTCGCTAGTCTTTCAGAAGATTTCTCGATGTCAAAGGTTTCCATTTCTTTCTTCTTCCCCCGGTGCTGTCCTGTTCGGAGTGTCTTGTGCTCTGTCGGTGGTTGCTTCGGGTCGGAGAAGATGCTGCCGTGATCACTTTCCTCTTCCTCTTCTCCAGGATGTTCGATCTCCGGCTGCTCCTCTTCGTCCTCCGAGTCGCTGAGGTCCTCATACTGTTGTTGTCGAAGAGGTTCTCTCCCAGGGGAGTTCAGCGGTCGAATCTTAGCTGGTTTCATCGGTCCTTCTTCTTTCGGGACCGTCGGCTGCTCATTCTTGACTCTTCCCACATTGGGTTTTTTCAGTTCACTGCGGCTCTCTTCAAACGAGAACTCCTTAACGTACCTTGCTGCGGAGGACCCTGGTTCAACAGGTGCCTCCTTTATCTTTATCCTGGGTGGCTGCACGGCCTTGGCTTTACCTTTCTGGGTGGTGTTTGAAACCTCACTCTGGGGAATTTTTAAGGGGTATTTCTTGATTTCTTGTGATGGATGGCTAATGCGGCATTGCTCCTCCATCTCAGCCGCCAATTTCACCCCTTGCTCAGTGCGGAGTCGATGTAGACGGGGGTCAACCACCACCACCACTTCTTTGAACACAAAGAAATGGCTGTTGTTCTTGGCTATATTCACCACCCCGTTCTCCGCAATTGATCTGGCGGTGTCCCTTGGCAGATCCGGTGATCTCAGTCCCTGTACACTCACTATCACTCTTCTCATGCATTCGTTGCTGGCTGCCACCAGGCCCCGCTCGAGTCCATGCCACATCTTCTTCCGATATTCCTCCAAACTCTCTCCTTCTCGGTAGACGTCAATCGGGACCAGGATTACAGCACCATAAGGGAGACTATAGCCGTTCATCAAGACTACTTCTCCCCTTGTTTTTGGGCTACAGCTAGCTTCCAGCAATCTTAAATCTGTTATGTAACATTGCCCTGCTTGGTCCTCAAGGCTGCGTCTGAATTTTCGATTGTGGATCTTGTATCTGTCATTGGTGAACACAATCAGTCCGTCACCCTCAAGATCCCATATTCTTCCAATAACCTGATAAATCCGGAGGCCGGTCTGCAGTCTAAAGTTGCTGGCCCCCGGTGGTATTTCAGCTAATTCTCGGGCCATCCTCCAGGTATTCGATTTCTGAGTCTTTTTCTTGGGGCGGTTGGGCTCCCACCGCTCCTCGTCCGATTCCTCTTCGTCCTCGTCGGAACTGTTGGCCGCTGGAGTCTCCGTAGGTGGCAGTGGATGCTTCCTCTCCGTGCTATGGACTCGGGGATGAAACCCGAGCTCCGGGTCCCGTTGAGGGGACCATTCCTCGGCTACATCCTTCCACTGCTCCTCTGTGAGTCCGCCGACGAGCGCTCCCTCGGGGTCGTCCTCATTGGCCGGTGCAGGTGGGATGTCCTCGTTCCGCGATGGACCTGGTGGAGCTGAGGGACCTCCGTCGTTGTCGTCGCTGCTGTCACCGCCGTCGTTGTCGTCGCTGCCGCCCGTCAGGTCTATCAGAACCCTCGAAGGTTGCTTCTGCTGGTGAGTCGGTGTCGCGGCTCTGCTGGGCAGTCGGGACGGAGCCTCGGCCACCTCCGACCCTGCCTCGTCTGGGGCTAGTTCCCTTTCTTTGCTTTCTTTGTAGGTCGTAAGTCTCTGCAGAGCCTCCTTACACTCTTTGTATTGCTTTACCCCTCTAGCGAGACGGTCCACCAGGATCCCGTCGATGCCCGCTGCCAATGTAGCTGTTTTTACTACGCCGTCATACTTCTCGGAGGGGCTGTAGACAACCCGTAGTTTGCCAAATTCCCAGTTTTCAAGGAGTTCAGCAAACCATTCCAGCCATTCTTTAATCTCTGTTTTCTTAGCCACCTTCGTCGGGCATTTGGCGACCCCCAGTCGGTGGCCACTCTCAAGCTGGGTACAAAAGTATATCCGAGTTTGCACTAAGTGCTTCATCAGTCTCTGGGCCACCCCCTTGTCGAGGGTGTAGTGGGATTCATAGAAAGTCTCCTGATTTATCTTAGTCCAGGATTCCAATCCATCACCGAGTAATATCAATTTCACAGGAAATTGTGATACCGTGGATTGGGAAAGACTAGGTCGATGACTCTCTTCGTCTCGGCTGATGTTGCTTGCCTCTTGTTCCATTGCTGGCTTTTGTAGGGGATCCCGTTCCCCTCTTTCTTCTCCATCCATATTTGTCTTTGTCTTCGAGTCGCCTATCCCCCAAAGCCTCTCTTTGCGCTTTCGAGTAGGGATGGGTCCAGGCTGTGTTGGCTACTGGCTTCACTGTCTGGATCTGGTCATTCTATCCTCAGTAGAAGCTTTCCCTCACCTGTATGCTATACAGTTACTGCAAGGGTTGTGACTGATGGCCTTATCAGTCACCACTAACCCTCTTCCCTAAGAGTTAGTGACCCAAGTGAGCTATTCAGAGTCTCACATCTGTTTTTACTGACTTGGTATCTTTGGGGCCCGCCTACTCAGTTGTGCGCCGCCCCACGTTGGGCGCCATGAAGGTTATCCTGCAATAGTCAGCCCCGCCCACTCCTCACTACTCCCCAGGGCTGCCTACTGACCAGTTCTCCGTCTAACAGGTCCGGAAAATCTCTGAGACCTGGGTATTACCCTAAGAGTACTCTATAAAAGATAATCTATTTAAACTGGTGGCGAAAGTGATTCGTCTAGCTCTAACTACCTCCAATCCAGAAGTTATGACCCTTTACAGTTAAGAAACAATCAGCTGAGTAGCCCTCGCAGCTGCATAATTCCAATAACCACTTCTGTTAACGGTAGCCCACTTTCTAAATCATAACTTGCACTTGGAACCGGCTAGATTATGTTTAGTGACTTAGATGTAAGTCCCAGGATCATTATTTAATCTCACCAAAGGAAATTATGAAGCCTCCTATTTACTGGAATCATGTACATTAGTTTTACCTTAATTAAAAGAACTGGACAAAGATTAAATGACTCTATTAATTCCAATGTCCACCAACCTCATTAGAATTTTGTAGTATAAATTTATTAGGCAAGCTTAAGCAAGGATATGCGACATACAAATCAATAATCAATCGTATATAGTTCAAAAACAGTGTAATAAAATTTACATGTACAATCCTACTACCCTGTCTCCTTTCCCTAACTCAAGTCGCACTTTCTGAAATGGAATTTCAATGAGCAGATTCAACTCATACCCAGACGATGGTGGATCTTTTGGCAACAGGAATTTCTAGCGTCCTTGGTTGAGGTCTTTGCCTTGTGTGGAAAACCCTCCTTAGTAAGGAAACAAAGCAGAACGGGTCCGAATCAAAACCCAGTTCCTCATCCCTGAGGGACCTTTGTCCTTCCTCCAAGTCTTGTTGCAGAGTTTGAAATTGCTGGGTTGAGACGAGACCAACGGTCGAATAAAGAACCAGAGATGGGGCGATGGGACCCAGTCCTTTCTTAGCGGTGCGAAGTCCGAGCTCCCCCGTGGTTCTGAAGTGCGGTCCGTAGCTCAATCTGCTCCTGCAGATTGTCTCTTCTTCTGCGCCGCCGGACTGGGAACAGCTGGTTCCTCTTTTCAGCCCGTTTTTATCCATTTCTCCACCATGTATGTGTATGGGGAGGTTTGGTCTACGTGACTTCCTTCACATCTGCTGTGTCTCATGAAAAAGTCCCCACATTTCCCAACCTGTTTTTGCTGACCATAGTGGAAAGTCCCGTACTTCCCCTTTTTCCGTTGCCTCAGCCAAACTCACCGCACCACCCATTCTGTGCGCTCTGGCCATCTGTTCAGAACTGCTTGCGACATTTCCTGTTATCAGGGCTGTACTGCATTTCTCTCTGTTCTATAATTCACTATCATTTATTATAATTCATTAAACACCTTCAATCTGTTGTTAAACCTGTTTGAATTGATTACATAAGATCACAACTTCATACTCATTGACAATAAATCACATCTTTTTCCTTATTGTTAATCATTAACATAATCATTACATAGTTAAATCATTACAGAAATCATTACAGATCATATTTCAAAAAATACATTTCAGAAGGTTATTATGTGATTATTTGTAGTCATTTTACTAATTATATTCATTCATATTCAACTCAATTAACTTTTAATCAAACTACAAGATTACTTATTTTCTCTCAGGCCTCTATGCACCTTTTCTGCATGCACCCGGAAAGATCTCACACCCTATGCCAGTTTTCTTGACAATTGGCACTTGAACATTGACATCCTTGCACTGCTATATTAGAACAATGCAAGGTTGCAAAGTGACTCACTGGCAATGTATACTGATTACTGTATTTGTCTGATTGTATGTTCTTATGATACAACAAGCACAGAAGCTTGTGTACAAACAACTGGTCTCATTTTACTTAAAACATAAGTACATAACTCTAATTAAATGAGTCATAACAACAATTAATTTCCCTTTGGGATGAATATTTTTTTTATTAATTGAATATAATGTAAATTATTTGAATATAATTTAATTAAATTGAAGTATGTGTCTGTGTCTGGTGCATTTTCAAAAAATGTCATTCATTTTGTGAAGTCATTAAGGCTGGGCACAGTAGCCAGACATTGTACTCAAGTAGCTGAAGCTTTGCTTCAAAATAATGCCACCGACAAATATGCATAAACTATGGTGCAATAAAACTACTCCCAGAAGAATATGTTTTAACTTTTGTAAATGTAACTTAGTCGATATACTACCCATCTTTGCTAACGTAATATGTAGTAGGCAGTGAAATTTGATGTAATGATCTGCAGTGTGACAAAGCTGCAGATCATTACATCTGCAGCTTTGTCACAGGCTGTAAGAGGGACACATATCCAGGGAAATTAAATAATAGGCCATTACACAAGCTATGAATATATTTTATTAATGCTGGATTACTTTTATTTCTACCATCTGTTGTTTATTCATTCTCCAAATTATACGGCCGAGGTTACCAAAACTCTGTTACTCATATCAGTGGCCTCTCCCTCATAATGTTTGAGTATGTGAGTAACACCTGTTTCTGGACACTAGTTTTAACAAACTATAACTATTCGTAGGCTGGGTTTGGCAAACAGTCAATGCTCGTTAAATCTTACTTTATCATTGTGGTGATGACTATTGGAATAACTTTTTTGCATTTTGTAATTTTCTGCAGTTTATTTACTTTGTTTGAATGAATTCAATTAAACTATAGCAGCTGTCAGGAGCACTCATGCTTTGACACTTGGGTGGTGGGTGAGTCAATGTGGGCATGACTGTGACCAAGGTATGAATGGGAAGATTACTGGCGCGCTGGCTTTGTGTGCATGAGGAAGCGGGCGCACAAGGTGATCATAGTTTCTGTTGACCGTGTTGTAGTGCCATTGATTCTGGTCAGTCTGTCCGTCTGTGTCGCAGTCCTTGTAAAGTTTGAAGTATGACAATCAAAGCAGAATAAACCGATAATTGTGACAGAACAAAGAAGTGGCCTGGAGTTAATTGAAACACGCCTTGGACAGACAAGTTTCCCTGCATTAACCCAGTGCGACCCTCATGGATTATTAGTTTACCGCACATTTAGCAGTTATTAAAATTTTTGTGTGCCATACAGTTACCTTATCAGTTCGTGCTTGTGTTGAACAGATTCAGTCATGGCAAATCTTTAAAAAAAATTACATGAATATCAAACAGCATTTATTACATTTTCTTGTATTCATTAATCAGTGATGTTACAATACAATAATTCTGTCAAATTTTTTAGATCAAAAACAAATACCAGCATAATTATTACCTTATTAACTCGCAGTGCGTTTCAGCCTTCATAAACTTGCATAACCTAAAAAATACCACATGAATGGTAATTGTAGTAAATCAAAACAGATTATATTCAAAAAATTAACAACTCTCATTCTAAAATATAGTACATCTCAAATATTTAAAGACAAGTTGATCTTTTAGCAGGGTAAACATCTGATATTTATTTTAAATTGTCAACAGATAATTATTTCAGAAATAAATGTATTAGTTTTTGTCTTTTTCTCTTAAGGTGCAGTAATATTATGTAAAATTGAATTGTTTTAGCTTAACATCATGGTATAATGTCATTCTCCCATCAAAAACATACCCGGAGTGTTGCTTTTGATCTTTCATGCATATTTCTTGAAGATTTTTCAGTGCTTTTTTTCTTTCCTTCACAGTTGAGCTTTTAGAACAAAATAGAAAATATGAACAAACTTCATACTGTTGCTAAATTAATCCAGAACATGTACACAGACAAATTTTAGCAAATCAGTTTTTCTGGATTAATTGAGAATCAAAATATTACATGGCCCAAATTGTATCTACATGTGGCTCAAAAGGCAAATTATTACCTTAATTCTTTGCTGAGGTCTAGAGAAAAGTCTTTCATATTGTCGGTGCTTCCTCAAAAACATCAAAGAAATGTTAGTTGCAATATTTAATTTACTTGACAGATCACACATAATGTTTCCCCTAAATACAGTACTGGTAATGTCACCTGAAAGAATTGAGGTTTTCGATTGAACAAAATAAATTTTTAACTTAAGGAACAATGAAAGGTTAAGGGAATTACTGATGAATATTTTTTAGTTTGTAGGTTTGGTTACACACTGAAATAAGTATCCTACAATAAGCAAAACGACACACTGATGAAGAAAAACTGTCAATATTGGTATACTCTAAAATGAGAATTATGCTTTTCACAGAAACCAGCACAGTTTATTCATTGTTAATTGTCTTGAGTTCATGATAAATCTATATTTCAAATGTTCCAACATTCACAATTGTGGTCAATGTGTGTAATAATTTGACTCCTATAGAGTAAACTATCCAAAATTAGCATACCCAATAATCAGAGCCAACCAGTGTTTGGGGGGAAAAAAGTCAGACTCAACATTTTGCAACTTTACGAACCATAAGAATTTCCTAATTTTGGGAGATTGATAATGGGCTGGTATGTGAAGCCGATCTTATCCCCCAATCATATCTACCTCAGTAAGGGTTTGAAAGTCAGCCAGTGTCCTCTTCTGCTCTGCAGTGAGAGGTTTGACTGATGGGCCTTTAATGCAAAGTTGCTCTAAAAGTTGCATTAAAAGTGTCATTTTTGCACGTGGGCCACAAGGATGAGGTCGATTTGCAGTAGTGCCAGTCTGTTGGAAACAAACTTGTAAACGTCTGATGGTCCAATAATGGACATTAAGCCATGCAGCTACTGCGCTGATGGACATCCCTGCATCCAACATGCCAAAGGTACGCTCCTGCATAACTTGCAACATCTGAGGCATTATGACTTGTGACAAAATTTGACAGTTTGGGGTATTCTTTTATTGTCCCTAGTCCAAGGATTATTCAGTTGTTGCTCATTTCATCTGATCACCCACTGCACCACCCATTCACTCAGTAAAACAACAACTCATTGAGTTATGCTCACTGACAGCAATTTGGATTAAAAATTATACACAAATTTAAAAAAATGTTACTTTTGTACAATAAAATGTCAGCTCATTTACAATTGTTAAGTCTACATAGCGACAATATTTGACACGGGGCTTTTACATTTTTGTTCAGTATATGTTTTTATTTATTTTGGTGCGCACAATGAGTCACTAATGATTTTTGTCTGGCAAAAATATAAAACTACTTTCACCCCTGACATTGAATCTGAAAAATATTGTCATGCAACACCATATTCTAAAGCATTTGTCTTGAGTAAGTCCTTATTTTAAATTAAGTTAATTTCAGTTTGTTTATATAGGACAAATTCACAATACACGTCTCAAGGCACTTTACAAAAGAGTCAGTTCAATCAAACTATAGAGACAGATTCCAAGTCAAAGACTTATCAATCCTCTTTATCAAGCAATGCAGTCAAGCTCAGTCTAAAATTCAAATTTGTTAAAAGGTTTATTTCTAAGAAAACCAAGAATTGAGTCACTGCCTTGCAGTTTGCACTCCTCCTTGATTAGCATGTAAAGACAGGTAAAATTTACTTGGATCACTGACTTTGCAGCAATCCTTCAAACTGAGCATGCCTGTAGCAGCAACAGAAAGGAAACCTCCCTTTGAACCGGAAGAAAACTCTAGCCCAGGGGTCGGCAACCCAAAATGTTTAAGAGCCATATTGGACCAAAAAAACAAAAAACAAAAAACAAATTGTCTGGAGCCACAAAAAATTAAACGCCTTATATAAGGCTTGTAATGAAGGCAAAACAGGTTTAAAGTGTTTATATTAGCCTAGTATCAAAATGACTAAATGTATACATAATTAGCATTCATGATTAAATTTGTATTTTTCCCGCAGTGCATCCTGGAAGGAATGACTCACCACGTGACTACTCTGTTGTACGATGGTGCTTTAAGTTTATCTTCCGTTACAATATTAATGTATTATGTTTCATTGCATAGATAAAATTAAAGAAATGCAATAAAGAAATCTGATTTTTTATGTCCTTTTTATTATGAAGATTGACCGGGAAAGGGTCCTTTTATTCCTTTTGAAACTTGGAAAATCTGCTCCCAAATGCAGTTTGCATAATGATCGCTCTTTGTAAATAATCACCGTTAAGTATGCGATTGAAAGAACAACAAAACAAAATGTGCATAATGTGCCCTTATCTGGGCAACAAACGGAGTGCAATAAAACACAGTCTGCAGTTGTAAAAATAAAACGGTAGCTTTTTAAAAAGGTAAAGTATATACAAATAAAGAAGAACAGCTTCAAGGTGAGGCAGGCAGTTCTCTTGCCTCCTGGCAGGGGGCGCTCATGATCCCAGACATTGTGATTCCACAATTGCAGAGTAAGAGACAGTAACAATGAGCTAGCCATACAGTAAAGTCAAGTGCAGTCAGTGTTGTATAGTAACGAAGTAAAAATACTTCACTACTTTACTTAAGTATATTTTGGAGTACTTCATACTTTCCTCGAGTATGAAAATTTTTGATGACTTTCACTTTTACTTCACTACATTTCCGAACTTAATTGCGTACTTTTACTCCGATACATTTTCAATGTGTGGTTTAGTTACTCGTTACAAAAAAGCGAGAGAGAGAAACAAAGTGTTTTGACCCCACCTACTGATTAGCAAGTAGGCTACCGAACAAAGTCCGTAGCCTGCTTGCCTGGGCTTGTTCATCACCTCCAATAGGATACACCTGTTTCGCTTCTCCCATTGTTGGGGAAATCAGAAATCAGAACACCGTACAGCGGGTGGGAGGGAGGGACGAACACAGAAGAGTGCTGCCCGCACTGACGCGGCTCAGGGATTACGTGACACGCAGCGCCGTGCCCTATAATGCACTGTAAGCTATGTAATGTGTTTGAGGCAGTTGACCAAAATCCCGGACAATTTTTAAATTCCCCCCGGACATCTTTTTAGGTCTGAAAAGTAGGACATGTCCGGGAAAAAGAGGACGTCTGGTCACCCTAGTTCAATGGGGGACAGAAGCCATAGCGATAGCAATTTAGACTAAATTTAACGAATATAGGAAAGGCATGCAAGTTCAAAACCACAAACCATTAACATGTGCTACTCTTTAAAACTGGAACAATTTATTAGCAGGTTTAATTTTGTCTGCACTTGGTTGGGTACATTATTTTAAGTTTATTTGACAAGTTTACCAAAATATAAGAAATGTCATTCACACTTGCCTTGTTTTACTTTTTACTTGTACTTTTCATTACATTACTTGAGTACATCCATTTTTACAGTAATTTCCATACTTAAGTACAAGACGTTTCAGATACTTTAAGACTTTTACTCAAGTAACATTTCAGTCAGTGACTTCGACTTTTACCAAAGTCGTATTTTGGAGAGGTACTTGTACTTTTACTTGACTCTGAGATTTCAGTACTTTATACAACACTGAGTGCAGTGATATGTTTATAGTTTTCTCCTCTTACCTCAACAATCACTTATTAATAATCGCAAAGTAAACATTAAGCCTAAAACCATACTACTGCAACAGACTGCTCTTTGTTGGGGAAATTTGAGTGTTTTTCTGTGGCCCTGTTGTCAGTTGCTATGGCAACAGACAGCGAGAAAGAAGTGGTTTTGAGTTGTACTTTAACGGTTTTTCCCCTTTGCTGTGGAGCACAGCACGAAATTAATAATATCTACATGTCCAAGTTTGATTGAGTTAACAGAATTATTCTACGGCGGCAGCGCGGCTGTGCATGACATGTAGAAGAATCGTCTTTTTGCCCTCCAGGGTTGTCCGCATGCACGAAATTTCCTTATGTAAACAATAACATGCATGTGGTATACATTTGTATATCTGATTATGATTAAGTCAGTGCCTCACTGTAAGGATTTGAGTTTTTCTGTGTGTTTATTTTAGGTTTCTGTGTCTTTTGAGTCAGGGAAAAGGCTGATATTTTAGTAAGCATGTTTGTGGAGATACATAGTGGGAAAAATTGATCAGTTAATGAAAAACAGGGAAGAGAGAAAACTAAAAGGAAAAATGATGAAATTTTAAGAAAAAAGGAGAGTAATAGCCTACTGATGATCTGATGAATTATTCCTTCTCTATTGGAAAACTGAAAAGAGCTTTGGGTAGAACTAGGAATAGTGCTCCAGATAAAGATGAAGTGTGTTATGTTATGCTAAGACATGTGAGTGATGATGTTTTAAATACATTATTAATTTTGTATAATAAGATTTGGAAAGAGGGGAGTCTGCCTTGTAAATGGAAATAAGCCATTGTTATTCCGGTAAAGAAACCTGGGAAAGATCATAGTAATCCTGGAAACTACAGACCGATTGCTTCAACGTCTAATATGTGTAAACTGATGGAAAGGATGGTGAATGAGAGATTAATACAATATTTGGATTCAAGAAATATAATTGCTTCTTATCAGAGTGGCTTTCGTAGAGGGAGAGGAGCAATAGATCCTGTTTTGAGAAGATATTAGAAAAACTCAGATTAATAAGGAAATTGTTGTTGTGTTTTTTGATGTGGAAAAAGCATACTATATGTTATGGAGAGAAGGGTTTATGATTAAATTATATCAGATAGGTATAGGAGGTAATGTGTTTAATTGGTTATGGGATTTTTTAAGTGATAGAACTATTCAAGTTAAAATAGGATCTCATGTTTCACAATCATGTAAAATAGAAAATGGAACTCCTCAAGGAAGTGTGATAAGCCCAACATTATTCTCAGTTATGTTTTTTACAAATAAAAAAATTGGGGTTGATAAAAAGTTATATTTATATGGAAAAGAGTTAGAAAGGGTTGACTGTTTTCATTTTTTGGGTGTAGTTTTTGATAAGAAACTAACTTAGGAAAATCAGAACATATTGTGAAGAAAAGTAAAAAGGTTCTTAACATTATGAGATGTTTAGCATGGGGTGCAAGTTTTGAATCCCTTAAAAATGTTTATGTGTCACTAATTCGGTCATGAATAGAATATGGGAGTGTGGTGTATAGTTCAGCGGCTAAAACTAGATAAAACGTTTTAGATGTTATTCAAGCTAGAGCATTGAGAATTTGTTTAGGGACAGTTAAATCATCTCCAGTATGTGCTTTACAAATAGAATCAGGAGAAATACCATTATGTATCAGAGGACAACAGATAGTGGTTAATTATTGGATAAACCTAAAAGGACATAATGAAGATCATCCAGTTAAGAAAGTATTAGAAAATTGTTAAGAAAGAGGAAAAGAACAAATGAATAGTTTTGGGTGGGGTGGGGATGACAGAGCAAAAACATTTAATGTATATAACAAAGAATTTAGTCCAACAGTATTGTGGCCTTTGAGACCTACATGGACATATATTCATGTAGACAGATCATTATCAAATATTAAGGAAAGAAATATAACAGATATTTGCCAAGAATTTTATAATCAAATTCAGAATAAATATACGTAATGATTAGTGATGTTACGTGATGTGCCGAGGCTTCGAGGCGTGTGTCGAGTAATGGAGGGGGCGTTTCCGTAAAGCGCGTATCAAGGCTTGGTTCATTTAGGGGAGGAGCCGAAAACGATGACGTCCGAAGCCTCGCTGCCTGGCTGTACCACGTGACTGCTTCGGGAAGTGGCTCAGATGTTGGCGCGGAGTTTGACAGCTTTAGAAACCCCACAGGCTCCATTCAAAATGTGGGTTGTTGTAGGCGGGTTGCGGTCAGTTGAGAGAGTGGATAGAGTTTTGATAGTTTGGATAGCAGAGTTTGGATAGTGGTTATTTAGTCTGAGACAGTTAGTTTGGTGTTTGGAGAGTTTAGGAGAGAGATAGATAGATAGGAGATTTAGTAGCGCGAGGACAGGATAGGAGTAGGATGGAGCCGGCGAGAAAGAGGAGGATTTCTCCTATGTGGGAACATTTTGATTTGATAAGCCCTAACAAGGTAAGGTGAACTGAACATTTGCAGATGCATTAGGTTTGCTTATGAGGAACTGTATTTTTCACTGTTTCTTATTTTCTGTAAAGGTGAGGTGTTTATTGTGCTCCAAGGAGTTGGGGTACAATAATAACACCTCATCCATGTAGTGTTAAAAAAGAGAAATCGTTTGAAACCAAAAACTGTGGAGAAATTGTTGTTTCTTAATAAAAATGCATAAAATCATCCAAGTTACACAAGCATTAGCCTATTCACTACCCCCTCCCTAGTTCCACAAGCACTTTCACTGTCCTCTGCCTGATTAAGCCCAGGCCATTTTTCTAGAGTCACAGAAAAACATTATTACACAACATGCCATATCACATGACACTACTATTTTGGGAATAATTACACACAGAGAATGCATTCAAACAATATTTTATTATACACATATGTGTATACATAATTTATGTAGACAAATGATTTCGTCCTACACCTTTTGTGAAGTCATTCCCAAGAGCCATAATAGATAAAAATTCAATGCATCACATGTATTAAGATACAGCTGGCTGTGATTATACACCTGGCCAGTAGGTGGTTTCGTGTGCACATGAAGCCTCAAGAAATGAACCCTTTCTCGAACCAGTTGGCTCAAGTGGTTCAATGCCTCATGAGGCTTCATCTCACCATCACTAATCTTTACAACGTTCGGTTGATTAATCACCCGTCTGCAAGTTAACAGAGGTACACAATTGAAGGATATACAATAGATATCTGAAAACCGCTTTGGGGAACAGACCAGAAGCCTACCTGTACGTCAGGGTCCGACAGCGTTTCCTACCTAAGGTGCGATTAGCAGCCATATAAGCCATAGCTGTCAATTTAGGACGCTGACGTGCAGCTGTCACATGACGTCAAACCCGCGCGAGAACAATGTTGTTCTCGCCTGGTTGGTGTTGAATAGATTAAGGAAAGGAGGATTTTAATTAAACCTTTAAATAAAAATAAATAAAATTAAATCTAACAAAATGGAAAGTAAAATAAACTAAATCTAATATAGAAAAAATTTCCTGGTTACATTAAACTCCTCTGTTCAGAATTCATAGTGTATTTTCTACAGTTTTGCATCAGAGCAACAAAATCACCCAGTTAACAAAATGTGTTAATTATTTTTTCCTTGGATTTAAACAAGTCTTAATCTAGAAACATATTTTTGTGCTTGATTACAGCTAATAAATAATCTTTGAAGAGGGTTTTAATAAGAACTTTTAGAGTTCATCAAGTCAGTGTTTGACAGTGAGTTGTCATAGTTTGGGAAACAGCAGAGTGTGTGGGTGTGCCTGCTGATCCGGTTTTTATCATTCTTTTCTTGTTTTATTGTGTTTCCAGAGAACGTGAGCTAACCAGAAACTCACATAGCAAAATGATCTTTGTCTCCTAAACTTTAACTGATTCATGTGTAGAAAACACTCACCCTGTATGACTTTAGGAAATAAGTTGAGCCCCCAAATACATTAGCCATATTGTTTCATATTCTGTGGCTTTAATTACTTTCAGTGTCCAATAATTATTCTCTGATTATATCTCTGATTAATCAGAGAATAATTATTTGATTAATTATTCTCAGAGAATATTTAAACAGAAAAACAGAAAACTTTAACAGAAAAACAGATATTTTTTCTGTTATTATCTGCTGGTGTTTTTTTATTTATTTCCTCACTGTAATGAACCTCACTACATTACATATTCATCTGTTCTGTTAAAAGAGTGGAGCTATAATTTATTTCAGTTTGTAATAAATCATCCTGTAGTGGCCAGATAGACTAAATCCTGTGATTTGTGTGTTTTATGAGATTCCACCCTAGACTAAAACTCAGCAGTGACTTGAGACCATTGTTCTTAACTGGTCAGGATAAGTTTGTAAATATCTGCATTCTTTATCCCACATAGGATGAAATGTACCTGGATGCTGAGGAGCTGAAAGAAATTAAATTCAGTTCAAATCAGTCTGTCTACAGAGCACCAGTATCTCTGCTGCATATAGATTGTCACAAGGTGTTCTAACCATCATGTAATCTGTCATTCTTGTCCAGACTTGGTTTATTTACTTCCCACCAGTTGCTCTGACCCAACCCAGAACAATAAAAACTGGTTTTACTGGTCGATGGTAGATTAACAGCAGAGTAAACTTTCAGTTTGCTTTTACTTTGTTGTCAGAAACGGTTTCAAAGTGTTCAGAGGAAATCATTTTGCAAAGACTTGGTGTTTTTATATTTAAGAAGATGAAGCTTTTCACTGTGTTTTTGATACTTCTTTACGGTAAGATCTTCTTCCTCACTAAACATGTTTATTTAGCTGGGGTTGGTTTTTTCCTCTTCACAGTCAGTAAAGTAGCTACCAGGTATATATAAGTGCACAGCACAATTTAAAAATGTAGAACCTTGATGATAATCAGAAACATCTGCCATTCTTTTCAGTTTATTGTAAATAATGACAAAATAAATATGGCAAAATCTCTTTATAGTAACTGCTTTATTTAGAGATGTAAATGAAATCAATTTAATCATGTCCTTGATACTACATGCAAACTAGCACATAATTTCAAGCTAACATTCATAAAGTAAAAATCATACCTCTGCATTCTGTGACGTATCAATGAGCTGAAAATATCACAGTGGAAACAGAAAACTCTATCATTGCATCTGACTGATACACCCTTTATTTTTTTTGGTACCGTTTCTCTCCTTCCCCTCATTAGCAGGGCTGGTACTACATTTAGCTCTTTAGTAAAACACTAGTTAACCTTGACTCTCATATGTTTTCTGAGTGTCAAAAAATCTGCAATCGCTGTTTCTGTGGATCCTCTCTGTCTCCCTGAGGCTGCCTGCCTGGGATCACACACTCGGTAGGAAGAGTAACACATATCCAACTTAAATTACTGATGCAAAGCCTAAATCTTGTTGCGGTTAAAAACAACCATGAAGTCAATCTTCAGTCAAACACAGCAGAGAAAAAGTTAAATGTATTCAGCTTGATGGTGACATAATGTGAATTATCTGTTCATCCTGCTGAATATTAATTAAACAGGATGAAAATTAAATGCATTATCAATTTGAAAACTGATGGTAAAAATAGATTGACAGGATTTTATTTGACACAACTAGCCAAAATGATCTCTGCTCCATGCAACTGACATCCCCTCCATAAGCAAAGAGAATATTTATGTGCCAAATCTTGCAAACTAATAAGGTGTTAAAGACTCATTTGGCTGTTTGATGCTTTGATAGATGTATGTTAATTGTTTTATTTTTAAGCATGCCTGATGTTTCTATCTTGTTCTTTAACACTCTCTGTATTCTTTGGCCTTAGGAGAATATGCTGATGGGGAGGAAACAGTTGTGCTACCATGCCACATAGATGCTTTACCAGATGTAAACCCCACAGTGATCTGGAGCCGCAAAGATCTCAAACCACAAACTATCCATCTGCGGAGAGAAAAAGATGATCTTCGTGGACAAAATGAAGACTTCATTGGACGAACATCAATGAAATCTGATGCTTTAGACTCTGGTGACTTCAGCCTCACTCTGACAAAACCTGATTTCTCTGACAGTGGTATTTACACCTGCAGTATCAGTAATGGCAGAGAGGAATTAAGACTGATGGATGTTCAACTGGAGGTCAAAGGTCAGTAACTATGTATTTTTTGTAAATTTTATATTGCTAATGGTTACATTTGCATTTGCTAATATTCCTTGGATGGAGTAGCTTGTCAGCAAATAAGCAATTTCCCCTTTGAGATCAATAAAATATATTCTATTCTTTACTATTCTATTCTTTCTAAACTTTAACTTTAAATGTGGGTGCTTTAATATTACACTGAACAAAAAATATAAATTCAGCACTTTGCTCCCATTTTTTATAAGCTGAACTCTAAAATATTTTCTATATAGTCAAAATAACAATTTCTCTCAAATAGTGTTTAGAAATTTGTCTAAATCTGTTGTAGTGAGCACTTCTCCTTTGCATAGATAGTCCATTCCACCTCATAGGTTTGGCACAACATGTGCAGACAGCATGATTATCCCTCAGGTGTGCCTTAGGCCAGGGGTCCCCAAAGTCGGTCCTCGAGGACCGGCATCCTGCATGTTTTAGTTCTCTCCCTGGTGGTATCAACAACCTTTTCTGCATGTCAATGCTCTTCTTAGGCCTCTAACGAGCCATCATTTGATCCAGGTGCGTTAAACCAGGGAGAGAACTAAAACATGCAGGATACCAGTCCTCGAGGACCGACTTTGGGGACCCCTGCCTTAGGCTGACCACAATAAAAGACCACTCTGAAATGCGCTGTCTTCCTTATTTGGGAGGGTCTGAAAACTAGTCAATATCTGGTGTTACCACCATTTGCCTCACACAGTGCAACACATCTCCTTTGCACAGAGCCCATCAGGTTGTTGATTGTGACCTGTGGAATGTTGGTCCACTATGCATAATGGCTATGCAAATTTGATCTCTAGGATCTGGAAAACGCTGTTGTATATTCTGATTCATAGCATCCCCAACATACTCAATGGGTGACATGTCTGCAGAGTATGCTAGCCATGCAAGAACTGGAATGTTTTCAGCTTACAGGAATTGTGTACAGATTTTTGCAACATTGGGTGTTATGCTGCAACATGAAGGTGATGGTTGTGGATGAATGGCACAACAATGGGCCTCAACTCGTCACTGCATCTCTGTGCATTCAAAATGCCATTGATAAAATGCATGTGTTTGATGTCCTTGACATATGTCTGCTCATACCATAACTCCACCGCCATCATGGGCCATACCATTCACAATGTTGACATCAGCAAACCATTCATCCACATGATGTCACACACGCTGTCTGCCGTCTGGCCTGAACAGTGAAAACCAGGATTCATCGGTGAAGAGCACACATCTCCAATGTGCCAGACGCCCTCAAATGTGAGCAGTCAGTTATGACGACGAACTGCAGTCAGGTTGAGACCCCAACGAGGATGACAAACATGCAAATGAGCTTCCCTGAGACGGTTTCTAAAAGTTTTCGTAGAAATTCTTTGGTTGTGCAAACTGATTGTTTCAGCAGTTGTTCAGCTGCCCTTGAAGGTGAGCATGTTGGATGTGGAGGTCCTGGGCTGGTGTAATTACATGTGGTCTGACATTATGATGCCAGCTGAATGTACTGCCAACTTTTCTGTAACACCTGTGGAAGTGGCTTATGGTAGATGAATGAACATTTGATTCACCAGCAACAGATCTGGTCGAGGTCCATGAAGTCAGTATGCCAATTGCATGCTTTCTCAAAACTTGCAACATCTGTGCAATTGTGCTGTGTGATAAAGCAGCACATTTCAGAGTTGTCTTTTATTGTGGCAAGCCTAGGGTAGACCTGTGCAATAATCATGCTGTCTAATCAGCATCTTGGTATGGGACACCTGCAAAGTGGGATAGATTATATATGCAAAGGAGAAGTGCTCACTATCACAGATTTAGAAAGATTTGTGAACAATATTTGAGAGAAGTTATTTTGAGTATATAGAAAATGTTTTAGACTTTTGATTCCAGCTCATGAAAAATGGCAACAAAAATGTTGCATTTACATTTTTGCTCAGTGTAGATGTAGTTAGCTGTCAGTAGTTTGTTTTTTGCTATTTTAATTCTGTTTCAGTTGTGATGGACTCTTGGAAATCACAATTTTCAGGCTGCTAGCTAATTTAACAGCTGTTGATTTTTTTATTCTTTTTACTTTTACCAGCCATTGAGATAGAATTAGTATAACCATTATGGGTTTCTTTTTCAGCTCAATAGACACCTTGTTGAGCAGGTCAGCCCATCACAGCGTCCGCCATATTGAACGTGGCATATCTGCCAGTAAGCTAATACAACTAAATGGACCGGACTCCATAAAGCACTGTTATACAATCTATTTTAAGTTAATGTCTGTTGTTGAAACAATTTCCCACATATACTCGCATTCGGGAGTCAAAGAAAGCACTAAAGACAACGCATCTCTTTTTGATGTGATTAATTAATTGTCTTGGGAGAATTCTGAATAAAGAGCACAATGTTTACATTTGATACAACTGATTCTGATAAATAATTTTTATATTTACATTGATGAACTCAAAGACACCTTTACAGTGGTGTATTTGTTGTAGCCAATATGGCCCCACACTCTGTCTTTGGTACAAGGGGGAGCAAACAACTCAAAAACCCAAACAGCAAAGCAATCAGGCGTAAAGTATTTTATTACCAAAAAAAGTCACAAATAGTGACTCAATAAAACCGTCCTCTTTTTCTCAATAAGATCCAGGGCTCAGTAATTGTCCTTAATACAAGTCACTCCATTCACTCCGTGGCCAATCAGAGGCCACGGGTTGGGCTCCGCTTCTTAGGTTGCTTCTGGTGGAGGTAATCCGTCTGCAGCGCACTCTTTTGCCGAGCCACAGCTGACTGCGCGACGCTTCAGCACCGCTCCACTCTTCGGCGTGCAACGCCCCTCTCCCGCCCGATCCAGCTAAAAGAAAGAGCAGGAAAGCGCCAGCATCCCCGCACCAAAACTCCGTCGGAAAACGTATTTCCTGAAAATACTCTCTGATCAAGATGGAGCGCTACTTACAGGCGTCCTCTGTACTGGGCCGTTTGTTCAACTCCCGGTCTTCTATGCTTGACGTGTAGGTTCCGTCTGCCTCTCGTTCCGCAGCGTGTCAGTTTCTGTAGCCTACAGAAACAGGTTGTTTTCCTTCTCTCCCTCCTTCCATCCAGGCTCCTTTTATTTTGGCTTTAATCAGCCTCTGCTGACACCTGTATGGGCGGCCAATTAGTGCGCTCCGCCTCCCTAGACAAGCGCCTTCAGTCCAGTGCGTTTGGATTGTTAAAGGGGAAAAAAGAAAAGACAAACCCCAAACAATACATGCAAGGCACAACAAAAGTAAAAATAAAAACACAATCGGATTTTCCCCCGTACAACATATTCATGAACATATTTACACGATTCCATAATTTAATGTACATTTGCCATTTCAAGATGCAAAGAAAAAAAACATAATTTCCTTTTAATTTTTAGATATTTTACTGTAAAGACAAACTTTGCTAAATCAGTTGTCAAACATTAGCTACATATTTTAACTTTTTTTTCAGGAAAAAAAATACTTATTTCAGTATGTCAACTCTGCTGTGGACAGCATAGATAATGTGTGATAACATTTTTTCCAGCTGACTAAATTATTTTTATTTTATTACATAAACAGTCTTAATACCCCAATACTTCAAAGTGAGATATTTCACTTAAAAATACAATACAAAACAAAGATTTTGAAGTCATCCATCCATGAAAATGATCCTTAAGTAAAAGCCACTTAATGGTCTATTTCATACTCCTCCTTTTCCACTGAAACAACCCAAGCTTTCAAATTTTTGTCTGGTTCCCTGAAAATGTGTTTTTAACAGCAGAATAAAATATAACTGCTCAACAGTAACACTTGTCATATCCCTTGTAACTAGCAGTATGAAATATAGTCATGTGAAATTGACTCAGATCCACAGGTGGAGGTAAAGGTGCAGGAGGGAGAAGAGTCTGGAGTTCTGCCCTGTAAAACAACAGCTCATGTGGAGGAGGATGACACTGTGGAGTGGACCCGTACTGAACCAGAATTCATGATTATCCATGTGTATCAGAATGGCAGCAACAAAGCTAAAGAACAATACCAGTTTTCTAGTGACCGTACAATAATGAATAAAGAGCAAGTAAAAAGTGGAGACCTCAGTCTGACCCTCAAATACCCCACAGAGAGAGATAGTGGAGTCTACATCTGCACCTTCTACAGAAAAAGTGGCATCGTCAGACAGAAAGTGATTCTTCATCTTGTCAAAGGTCAGTGGTGCAGACATTCATGAAGCTTGTCTTTTCAAGTTTGATGCACATTGACCTTCACTGAGGACCCACCAAATCATCAATTGTTAATTTACTGCAAAAGTATGTTTGAGATCATCGTTCTGTTGATTACCTGGGATGGTTTTGTAATCTCTTCTTCATTATCAAGTAATGTTGCATATTTGCTATGTTCTTTTAGAAAAGAGAGGTTTTCTTATTTGGAGTTTCCATTGACATTTTTTGCTTTTATAGCTTAGATACACATATTGATAGGTATTTTGTTTACCTAGATACAAAGAAAGAACCACAGACAACATTTATGAGTTTTCAACCAAGCTTCTGCAGAAGAAGACACAGATAACTGCTCCTCCGAGCAGCTCACCATGTGTTCTGACCCTCTGCAGTAGAGCTTGCCTTTTATTAACACAAAACAAAAGCAAGGGGGCTGGTGCTGATAAGATTAGGAGAACACAGACAGTTTTACGATTAAGAAATCTCTACATAGGGGGGCACAGAGTATAAACAGTTTTATGACTAAGGATTGTCTCAGAAGACCATCTACAAAGAACATGTTTAAGGTTAAAGAAAGGTTAGCTATGTCTCACACACTTTAACAAATCCCTCCTCTCTTGGGTGTCAATACTAAACATTTAAATGAAAAGCAAACTGGTAACTACTTATGTAAGAATGATAACAAAGCATAATTATTCTAACACATATGAAATCAAATTATGTTATCCTGAAATCCTTCTGGATGCAGACACACACATACACGGTATATATCTAAAAGTCATAACCAGTGAATTCAGATGTTTCCATCACTTGGCTGCAGGGATAAAATCCAGCAAGTGACGGGTCGCTCTCAGAAGTTTAGTGAATTCTAAAGTGGCATCTTGACATGATCCATTTATAGAGTGCCAAATTGTGGCTCCTTGTGTATACCTAGGTACTTGTAACTGTCCTCTATGTCTGCTATTGTTCCTTCTGGGAGTGAGACCCCTTCTGTGCGGATGACTTCTTCTTGGTTATCAGCCAACCATACTTCTCTAGTCCGAATGACATCCCAATGTCCGTGCTGTAGATCAGTGAGTCGATGTCTCGCTCACTCTTGGCATACAGCTTGATGTCATCCATGTAGAGAAGGTGACTGATGTTGGCCCCATTTTTGAGTCGGTATCCTTGTCCTTGGTATGTGGTTTTCCACAGCCTCATCGAGTTTGCAATGAAGGCTCTCAGAGTCCTGTTGATGTTATACATCTCTAAGCATTAAATGATCCAAGTTGTAATTAACGCCGAGGAGGTCTGGTTCAATGGGGCCGTGTATCCCCTGACTGGGTGGGGACTTGTAGTTAAGTCCCCACAGTTCTGACATCCAGGTTCCTCCTTTTTGCCGTAGCATTTGTGTTGTATCTCGTCAATCTCAAGTTGTGATAGCAGTTGCCGTTTGCGGATGTTGGAACACTGAGCTACTAGTTGTTTAGTGCTTAGTGTGGACTGGGGGTGTCGAAGTAGCCATTCCTTCACCAGTCTTTGCATGTAACCTCTCTGATTAGGGTTACTTGAGTAGTAGCATTCCAACAGATCCACATTTATATATATATATATATATATATATATATATATATATATATATATATATATATACAGTACAGAGCAAAGGTTTGCACACACCTTTCTAATTCAATGGGTTTTCTTTATTTTCATCCATCCATCCATCCATCTTCTTCCGCTTATCCGAGGTCGGGTCGCGGGGGTAGCAGCTTCAGGAGGGAGGCCCAGACTTCCCTCTCCCCGGCCACTTCTTCCAGCTCTTCCGGGGGAATCCCGAGGCGTTCCCAGGCCAGCCGAGAGACATAGTCTCTCCAGCGTGCCCTGGGTCTTCCCCGGGGCCTCCTCCCGGTGGGACGTGCCCGGAACACCTCACCAGGGAGGCGTCCAGGAGGCATCCTGACCAGATGCCCAAGCCACCTCAACTGGCTCCTCTCGATGTGAAGGAGCAGCGGCTCTACTCTGAGTCCCTCCCGGATGACTGAGCTTCTCACCCTATCTCTAAGGGAGAGCCCAGCCACCCTACGGAGAAAACCCATTTCGGCCGCTTGTATCCGCGATCTCGTTCTTTCGGTCATGACCCAAAGCTCATGACCATAGATGAGGGTGGGAACGTAGATCGACCGGTAAATCGAGAGCTTCGCTTTTTGGCTCAGCTCTCTCTTCACCACGACGGACCGGTACAGCGCCCGCTTGACAGCAGACGCTGCGCCAATCCGCCTGTCGATCTCCCGCTCCCTTCTTCCCCCATTCGTGAACAAGATCCCGAGATACTTAAACTCCTCCACTTGGGGCAGGACACCCCCCCTGACCCGGAGAAGGCACTCTACCCTTTTCCGGCTCAAGACCATGGCCTCGGATTTGGAGGCACTGATCCCCATCCCGGCCGCTTCACACTCGGCTGCGAACCGCTCCAGCGAGAGCTGCAGATCACGATCTGATGAAGCCAAAAGGACCACATCGTCTGCGAAAAGCAGAGATGAGATCCTAAGGCCACCAAATCGGATCCCCTCAACACCTTGGCTGCGCCTAGAAATTCTGTCCATGAAAGTGATGAACAGAATCGGTGACAAAGGGCAGCCCTGGCGGAGTCCAACTCTCACCGGAAACGAGCCCGACTTACTGCCGGCAATGCGGACCAGACTCTGACACCGGTCATACAGGGACCTGACAGCCCGTATCAAAGGGCCCGGTACCCCATACTCCCGGAGAACCCCCCACAGGGCTCCCCGAGGGACACGGTCGAACGCCTTCTCCAAGTCCACAAAACACATGTAGACTGGTTGGGCGAACTCCCATGCACCCTCCAGGACCCTGCCGAGGGTGTAGAGCTGGTCCAGTGTTCCACGACCAGGACGAAAGCCACACTGCTCTTCCTGAATCCGAGGTTCGACTATCCGACGGACCCTCTTCTCCAGGACCCCTGAATAGACCTTGCCAGGGAGGCTTAAGAGTGTGACCCCTCTATAATTGGAGCACACCCTCCGGTCCCCCTTTTTGAACAGGGGGACCACCACCCCAGTCTGCCAATCCAGGGGAACTGCCCCCGATGTCCATGCGATATTGCAGAGTCGCGTCAACCAACACAACCCTACAACATCCAGAGCCTTAAGGAACTCCGGGCGGATCTCATCCACCCCCGGAGCCCTGCCACCGAGGAGCTTTTTAACCACCTCGGCGACCTCGCCCCCAGAGATTGGAGAGCCCAACCCAGAATCCCCAGGCTCCGCTTCCTCAGTGGAAGGCATGTTGGTGGGATTGAGGAGGTCTTCGAAGTACTCTGCCCACCGACCCACAACGTCCCGAGTAGAGGTCAGCAACACACCATCCCCACTATAAACAGTGTTGGTGCTGCACCGCTTCCCCCCCCTGAGACGCTGGATGGTGGACCAGAATCGCCTCGAAGCCGTGCGGAAGTCTTTCTCCATGGCCTCTCCAAACTCCTCCCACGCCCGAGTTTTTGCCTCAGCAACCGCCCGAGCCGCATGCCGCTTCGCCCGCCGGTACCCATCAGCTGCTTCCGGAGTCCCACAGGCCAAAAAGGCCCGATAGGACTCCTTCTTCAGCCTGACGGCATCCCTCACCGAAGGTGTCCACCAACGGGTTCGAGGGTTGCCGCCGCGACAGGCACCGACAACCTTGCGGCCACAGCTCCGATCGGCCGCCTCGACAATGGAGGCACGGAACACGGTCCACTCAGACTCCATGTCCCCCACCTCCCCCGGGACGTGTTCGAAGTTTTGCCGGAGATGGGAGTTAAAGCTCCGTCTCACAGGGGATTCCGCCAGACGTTCCCAGCAGACCCTCACAACACGTTTGGGCCTGCCAGGTCTGACCGGCTTTCGCCCCCACCACCGGAGCCAACTCACCACCAGGTAGTGGTCAGTGGACAGCTCCGCACCTCTCTTCACCCGAGTGTCCAAGACATACGGCCGCAGATCCGATGAAACGATGACAAAGTCGATCATCGAACTGCAGCCTAGGGTGTCCTGGTGCCAAGTGCACATATGGACACCCTTATGCTTGAACATGGTGTTCGTTATGGACAATCCATGGCGAGCACAGAAGTCCAGCAACAGAACACCGCTCGAGTTCAGGTCGGGCGGGCCGTTCCTCCCAACCACGCCCCTCCAGGTCTCACTGTCGTTGCCCACGTGAGCGTTGAAGTCCCCCAGCAGAACAAGGGAGTCCCCAGGAGGAGCACTCTCCAGTACCCCCTCTAAGGACTCCAAAAAGGGTGGGTAATCTGAACTGTCGTTCGGCCCGTAAGCACAAACGACAGTCAGAACCCGTCCCCCCACCCATAGGCGGAGGGATGCTACCCTCTCGTTCACCGGGGTAAACCCCAACGTACAGGCGCCGAGATGGGGAGCAACAAGTATGCCCACTCCTGCCCGACGTCTCTCTCCCTGGGCAACTCCAGAGTGGAAGTATGTCCAGCCCCTCTCAAGGAGACTGGTTCCAGAACCAGAGCCATGCGTCGAGGTGAGACCGACTATTTCTAGCCGGAACCTCTCGACCTCACGCACTAGCTCTGGCTCCTTCCCCACCAGAGAGGTGACATTCCACGTCCCAAGAGCCAGTTTCTGCAACCGAGGATCGGACCGCCAGGGTCCCCTCCCTTGGCCGCCACCCATCACACAGTGCACCCGACACCTTTGGCCCCTCCCACAGGTGGTGGGTCCATGGGAGGGGGGGCCCATGTTTCCTCTTCGGGCTAAGCCCGGCCGGGCTCCATTGGTAAAAGCCCGGCCACCAGACGCTCGCCATCGTGCCCCCCCTCCAGGCCTGGCTCCAGAGTGGGGCCCCGGTGACCCGCGTCCGGGCGAGGGAACGCCAAGTCCAATGTTTTTACTCATCATTGGGGTCTTCGGGCTGCACTTTGTCTGGTCCCTCACCTAGGACCTGTCTGCCTTGGGTGACCCTACCAGGGGCATGAAGCCCCAGACAGCATAGCTCCTAGGATCATTGGGGCACTCAAACCCCTCCACCACGATAAGGTGGCAGCCCATGGAGGAGCTGCCACCTTACCAAGCATACAGCTTGATGTCATCCATGTAGAGAAGGTGACTGATGTTGGCCCCATTTTTGAGTCGGTATCCTTGTCCTTGGTATGTGGTTTTCTTTATTTTCATGACTATTTATAAGGCAATAAATCCCACTTATTAACCTGACAGGGCACACCTATGAAGTGAAAACCATTTCAGGTGACTACCTCTTGAAGCTCATCAAGAAAATGCAGAGTGTGCAAAGCAGTAATCACAGCAAAAGGTTGCTACTTTGAAGAAACTAGAATATAAGGGGTATTTTCAGTTGTTTTACACTTTTTTGTTTAGTGCATATTTCCACATGTGTTATTCATAGTTTTGATGCCTTCAGTGTGAATCTACAATGTCAATAGTCATGGAAATAAAGGAAAGTCATTGAATTAAAAGGTGTGTCCAAACTTTTGGTCTGTACTGTATATATACACTGCTCAAAAAAATACAGGGAACACTTAACACAATATAACTCCAAGTAAATCAAACTTCTGTGAAATCAAACTGTCCACTTAGGAAGCAACACTGATTGACAATCAATTTCACCTGCTGTTGTGCAAATGGAATAGACAACAGGTGGAAATTATTGGCAATTAGCAAGACACACTCAATAGAGGAGTGGTTCTGCAGTTGGGACCACAGACCACTTCTCAGTACCTATGCTGTCTGGCTGATGTTTTGGTCAGTTTTGAATGTTGGTGGTGCTTTCACACTCGTGGTAGCGTGAGACGGACTCCACAACCCACACAAGTGGCTCAGGTAGTGCAGCTCATCCAGGATGGCACATCAATGCGAGCTGTGGCAAGAAGGTTTTCTGTCTGTCAGCGTAGTGTCCAGAGGCTGGAGGCGCTACCAGGAGACAGGCCAGTACACCAGGAGACGTGGAGGAGGCCGTAGGAGGGCAACAACCCAGCAGCAGGACCGCTACCTCCTCCTTTGTGCAAGAAGGAACAGGAGGAGCACTGCCAGAGCCCTGCAAAATGACCTCCAGCAGGCCACAAATGTGCATGTGTCTGCACAAACGGTTACAAACCGACTCCATGAGGATGGTATGAGGGCCTGACGTCCACAGATGGGGGTTGTGCTCACAGCCCAACACCGTGCAGGACGCTTGGCATTTGCCAGAGAAGACCAGGATTGGCAAATTTGCCACTGGCGCCTTGTGCTCTTCACAAATGAAAGCAGGTTCACACTGAGCACATGTGACAGACGTGACAGAGTCTGGAGACGCCGTGGAGAGCGGTCTGCTGCCTGCAACATCCTTCAGCATGACCGGTTTGGCAGTGGGGTGGCATTTCTTTGGAGGGCCACACAGCCCTCCATGTGCTCACCAGAGGTAACCTGACTGCCATTAGGTACCGAGATGAGATCCTCAGACCCCTTGTGAGACCATATGCTGGTGCGGTTGGCCCTGGGTTCCTCCTAATGCAGGACAATGCTAGACCTCATGTGGCTGGAGTGTGTCAGCAGTTCCTGCAAGATGAAGGCATTGAAGCTATGGACTGGCCAGCCCGTTCCCCAGACCTGAATCCGATTGAGCACATCTGGGACATCATGTCTCGCTCCATCCACCAATGTCACGTTGCACCACAGACTGTCCAGGAGTTGGCGGATGCTTTAGTCCAGGTCTGGGAGGAGATCCCTCAGGAGACCATCCGCCACCTCATCAGGAGCATGGCCAGGCGTTGTAGGGAGGTCATACAGGCACGTGGAGGCCACACACAATACTGAGCCTCATTTTGACTTGTTTTAAGGACATTACATTAAAGTTGGATCAGCGTGTAGTGTTATTTCACTTTAATTTTGTGTGTGGCTCCAAATCCAGGCCTCCATTGGTTAATAAATTTGATTTCCATTGATGATTTTTGCGTGATTTTGTTGTCAGCACATTCAACTTTGTACAGAACAAAGTATTCAATGAGAATATTTCTTTCATTCAGATCTAGGATGTGTTATTTGAGTGTTCCCTTTATTTTTTTGAGCAGTGTATATATATATATATATATATATATATATATATATACATATTTTCACTGAGGCTCTGTATATATTTGCAATTTTAAATTGACGTTTGTGACTATACAAAATAAACCAAGGTGTATTCCCTTATTTATTGCGAGAGAATGCAATACTTTTGCATACAAAAGTATTGCTAGGTAATGTAAAAGAAAAAAGTCCCCCATGTCCCATAGGGTGATTTAGTATTCTCCACTCTTGATGGTTTATGCTTCCAATTTTTTTATGTCTTCCTGAGAACGTGAGTATAAAGGTCTTCACACAAATTTTTAAGACTATAGAATTGATAGCCACACAAAAATCACTATGACTTGAACCCTGATATCTTAGAACAAGCAGAAGGTTTGTCACAATGAAAACTTACCTAGTGCACAACTGTGCTCCCTCACTTTTTACCAGTATTTCCTCATCGTGTTATTGCAACATGCATGCTGCATCCTTAGGTGTGATGCATCACAAATGTATGTTATAGGTTAAAGACTCTATTAAAAATTGATTTTTCACATTCAAATTAGTAAGATTCAGATTGCCAGTTACAATAAAATACATTGTTGTTCAGATCATCTTCACTGTTTTGAGTGGTCACGTATACATTTCTTTAATCAATTAAATATTTATTCATTTGCAACTTGTTTCTAGCAACTCCTCATTATTCCCAATTCTAACAGAATTGGGAAAAAAATATATTTTTGTTAGGAAAACCAATGTGTCGAAAACTTAAATCAGTGGTGCCCAAAGTCTGTCCTGGAGGACCAGCATCCTGCATGGTTTAGTTCTCTTCCTGTTTTAGCACACCTGTGTTAGGCCTCTAATGAGCCAAATGATGGTTCAGTAGAGGCCTTAGAAGAATATTGACTTTCTGAGGAGGATGTTACTATCACCAGGGAGAGAGCTAAAACTTAATTAACAGTAACACTATCTAATTTCCATACGGTACTTAAAGGTGCAGGATGTAACGTTTATTTTAAAAAACAAAAAGTGTTTTTTTTAATATATATACACAGTACAGACCAAAAGTTTGGACACACCTTTTAGTTCAACGAGTTTCCTTTATTTTCATGACTATTGACATTGTAGATTCACACTGAAGGCATCAAAACTATGAATAACACATGTGGAAATATGCACTAAACAAAAAAGTGTAAAACAACTGAAAATACCCCTTATATTCTAGTTTCTTCAAAGTAGCAACCTTTTGCTGTGATTACTGCTTTGCATACATTTATTAAAACTGTCATCATGTCATGACAGTATAAGACAGATAATCTGAGAAAAGATCACACTCCTTCACCCCTGTGCTGTTTTCATCTGCAGAAATACACCACTCAATCAGAAACAACCAATCAGAGCCAGAAGAAATGTCTTAGCGCTGTCAATCAAGCTCATGAATGCACTGCTCAATCTGTTATGGGCAGAGGAACAACTTACAGGAAAACTCTTTAACCGTTGTTGTCAATAGCCATGCTAACTAGCCTGAACATTCATGGCAAGCTATGCTATTAGGAGAAAGATGTAACATTTCAGAAAGCAAGCGGCAGGGTGTGAGCAGCATATACATGAGCTTGATTGACAGCGCTAAGTCCCTCCAACTGGCTCTAATTGGTTGTTTCTTACTGAGCAGTGCATTTCTGCAGTTAGCACTGGGAACACTGGGAGAAAGCAGAGGAGCTCGAACCTTTCACGGATTATTGTTTCGGATTTCAAGTTAGTTAAAAGATTAAAGATTAAATGTCTTGATGTCAAACCCAACCTGAAACTATCATGCCTTTCCTTGAGACTTGGATGGAAACATTTAAGATATAATTGTCACCTTGAAATTAGTCTAATCTTTTATATTTTGTGAAGCTTCAAGTAAAACAGGTCACTGATTTTAAATACCTGAAGAGAGCTATGGATAATAGATTTTTCTTTGAATTCTGTGCAGATTATTCTTATTTAAATTCATTATAACACATGTTTATCTTGAAACAACTGGAAAGCTTTACTGTCAGTAAGCACACATTGATCATAGATTATAGGTTACTTACTGAGTGTTTTCCCCTTTACAGTTGATCAATCAGGCAGTTAAGATTATTGGCTCAAAACAATTCTTATTCCAATAATTATATGATAAATCCATCCATAAGAAAGCCGTCGGGTTTATAAAGATTCTTATTTATTCAGTAGTTCAGTTTTTTCCAGAGGGGAAGAGATTTAATACTTTCTGGTCTGAAAAAACTGCAATGAAAAACATTTTTGCTTGAAGTGTAACTTTTTAAAGAAGGAAATATTGAAATATTTAAATTAAACATGAATACCTTTATGTATGTTTTTGTTTGGGGTTATGTAGTTAGCTGATGTATTGATGCTGTCAGTTGTGTATATTTTAGGATTTATTTCTTTGGTCTTTTCAGATGACAAAGAGACATTTCCATGTATCTACATTCATAATCAAAATCTACTTTATTGTCAATTCATCATATGTACTATACATACAAAGAATCAAGATTATGTTTCTCACCATCCCTTTGGTGGAGCTAAAAACTCAGCTATCATATAACAATAAATAAAGATAAATGGTAATAAAAGGTTTACATAACCACTTTAAAAATATAAAGTTGGAGTTGTATAATGATGCTTTTTTATACCCAGATAAGCGGAAGAAAATGGATGGATGGATGGATGGATGGATGGATGGAGTTGTACTATAAAATATAACTTATATGTCTTAACATTTTGGTTATGAATATAGATAAAGTAATCATGGCACTCCTCCTCTCCCAGATTCATCTGGTTTTTCCAAGCCAAAACTTTATAACTTTATAATTGAATTGAGTTTTTCAAATGTTGGTATTTGGACAAAATATTTTGTTTGTAAAACCTGACAATATATTTAAAATATGCTTTTTACTTCATTTAAACTAAATTACTAAAGGAAACAAAAAGGGGGGAAAAGACCCAAAAACAAATGTTCTCAGAATAGAAAAATGTCTAACCTCTAACTGGTCTTTGTTTTTCCATAGAGATTTTTCCAACTTGGGCCAGAATTTTCCTGGTTCTGTTGGTTCTACTTCTTGTTTCTGGAGGCCTTTTATTTCATTTCCGACATTATTTCATATCAGGTGAGTTCCTCTTACATCAGTATCAACACTAATGTCTAACATGGTGAGGTTTTCTGAGTTTTCCTGAGACAGACTGTGACCATTTCAGACAATGACTTATGAAATGATACAGAAAGGTGAACGAAGTTCCAGAGTTGTCATTTACAATTATGTAAATTTACAATTATGTAAATTTACAATTATGTAAATGACATAACATTTAGTCATTTAATGTTGCCTTTTACAATTATGGGCTGGGTTCCCTAAGATGCTGAGTTTTCAATGTTTCTATGGCAAGGAACTGAACCTACATGAACCTAATTCAATATACTTTTCTGGGTAAATAAGAATAGCAATATTCTAGAAGTTTATAATAGAAAGTACTGCAGTATTCCCCAAGAAGGATACTCATCCATCTTGTGTTATGAAGATAAATAAATCATGGCATCCTTCCTCACATCAACACTCTCCTGGGTTTATCTGGGTTTTTCCAAGCCAAAACGCCTTGCAAAAGTTTTCACATCGCTTTGATTTTTGGCATTCTGTTTCACTATAACTATAATCCCCTGATCATAATTCTGCTGTTGAAGACCAAAAATGACAGAAATTCAAATTTGGAAACATTTATTAGGGATGTCCAGATCAAGTTTTTAGCCCCCGAATCAGAGTCTTTTGATTTTGAGTATTGTCCAAAAAGTGCAAAAGAAGAACAGAACCAGAATAAATATACATATAAAGATGATCCCTGGTTGAGATGTATTGCTCAATTCCGATCAAGTCTGAAATTACATGATTGGGCCAGATTTCTGATCAGGTGGTAAATAAAAGATTAAAACATTAAAATCACACATAAATATTTATATTTTTTTATTTTCTCTATTACTGTACATCATGAAATGCTTTAAGGAGCTGCTGCTGTTTCTGGGAAAATAAAGCCAAACTGATTGGTTAACATCAGCTTCAGACCATCAATTTTTTTCTATGGTGTTAGGTAGGCAACTCCAGGCCTTGAGGGCCGGTCTCCTGCAACTTTTAGATGTATCTCTACTTCAACACACCTGAATCAAATGATGAGGTCATTAGCAGACCCCTGGAGAACTAGACTGCACTTAGGAGGTGATTCAGCTATTGGATTCAAGTGTGCTGGATCAGGGAAACATCTAAGAGTTGCAGGACACTGGCTCTCAAGAACCAGGATTGCCCACCCCTGTGTTAGACTCATTTGTAAGGTTGACTACAGTGGCCCTGAGGTGCAAACCACTTCAACATTAACATAGCACAATTACAAATTCCAAAAACACAACAACATTAACAAAACCACTACAACATTAACAAAACGGAAAGGGTAGGTCCGAGTTGGAGACCTAAGAGATCGCTGATTGGACGGCAGTGCTTTCGAACCAGAAGTTATCGCTTGGGCGGGTCAGCCCGTTGTTACAATACATTATAGCGTCCGCCATATTGAAAGTGGCTTATCTACCAGCAAGCTAATACAAGTAAATGGACTGAACTTCGTAAAGTGCCATTCTGCAAAGTATTTCAAGTTACTGAATGCCACTGACACAATCTCTCACACATTATTATATATAGAATGAAAAAAAAAAACTCAAAGGACAACATTACGAACTTTTTGATGTGATTATTTAATTGTTTTGGGACACAATAATCACATTTGATACAGCTGATTCTGATAAATTGTTTTGTTAATGAACACATACACACACCTTTACAGTGATGTATTCATGAACATATTAACACAATTCAATAATTCAATGTGCATTTCCTATTTCAAGATATGAATAAAATATCTTAATTTCATTAACATTCTTAGGCACTTTATTGTAAATATACTGGCAACACTGAGCACAGGCAGGGGTTCAGTCTGCTGGTCAAGCTGGGAGCAGTTCAGTGACTGGGCCGTCTGAGACATCTGGCTAGCCACAGGTTAAAGCAAATGATAAAAATTATCTAACAGTGTAATAAAAAAATACGTCCCTGATTCGTTCACATTCAGGAAAAAAAAACACATCTTCACCATATGGGGGCATTGACTTAGCATCTAAACACAGACATTGTGGAGATGAGCTGCGAAACAGAAGTCTGAAGAAAAACATCTCCAGCTCTGATCTTCATGGACCCGTCCTGATGAAATTCCCGGGTCTCCGCATTGCTCTCTGGGTTAATGTACTTTCAGTTCACTTCAGGTTCGCTGTTATATCAAACAAATTATTTTAATCTACATAAATTATAACAAACATCTTGCAGACAACTACCTTGAAGTAACCATGTTTGACCACAAACAGCGACTTGTCTTGCACGCTTCTAAGTAACCATGGCAACAATAAACAAACGGCAAAAGCGCCAGTTACAGGTTTTCTCAGAGAAAAACAATACAGTATATAAAAGAGTTAGCTAAGCTAATACAATAATCAGAGTAGTTAACTGGGGCAATTTAGTTACAAAGGAAATATTTCTCTGTTGTTTAGAGGAAATGCACAGTACTGGCCGCAAAGTCAGGAAATTCTGCTCGTAAATTTACGTTATTATTATCTTTAATTCTTACCCGTGAAAGGTAAAGGCAGTGGGTCCACTATGTACTGTAAAATGGTTGAAACTCCACCGCCACTTTCAAGATGGCGGCGACGGAAGTAGGACTCGTATTCATGCCTATTGTCCAATCAGCGACTTCTCAGGTCTCACGCTGAGACATACCTGTTCCGTTTTGTTAATGTAGTATTTTTGTAAGTTGTATTTGTGCTCCATTAATGTTGTTGTGTTTTTGAATTTGTTGAAGTGGTTTGTACCTCAGGGCCACCGTAGTTGACATACGCACAGCACAAAACTTTCAAATGCAGTACTGATTAAATAATTACTAATAATTAAAAACTTAAATGTAAGATTTTTCTAATTTAATCTTCCTAAAACAAATTTCTTAAGCTGCCTTGTAGGGTTGATTAAGCTTAATCAAAGGACAAACTCTGAAATTATCAGATCCAGAGTTCTGATGACTTTCCGTCTGTCCTGTTGAATATTCCTGCTGTCTCTTCTGATCCACTAAATACAAATCAAATCCACATTACAGGATGATGACATGAAGTCATCAAAACTCTTCTCTACTTTGGATCCATCAAATATTTTTCTCTCCAGTCAGCAGGAAACAACAACAATGTAGTTTATTTTTTGGTTAAAAAGCAGAAAGATTGCAGTGATTTCTCTTTATGAATCAACTTGTGGATGATAGAGAGTTTTTTCTTCTGTGCCTTTGAAAGTAAGTTTAGATCACATGGATCCACTGTCAGCATCTGGTCACTAAATCCTGAGTTCCACATTGTGACTGAAGTGTTTTTCTCCTGGAATATCACTGAGGCTCCATTACTGTGAACATCAACATCATCAGTTCTACTGCTGTCAGTGCAGCTCATCTGTTTTGTTTCTCAGTCTACAGGGTGGAGGTGGATTCAGGAGAGGAGTCTGTTCTGCTGCCATTTAAAACTGCAGCCCGTCTGCCTAAAGAAGTCAGAGTAACATGGAGACACAACACTGGCAGGATGGTCCATGCATGTTACAGGAAGGTCTTTATGTGTTCTGTGGATTTCAAGAGCTGGTCTGTTCAACACGATCAATATAAAAACAGAACAAAGATTGTGAAAGAAGATAAATTTGGAGATTTCAGTTTGATCCTGAAGAATCCAACAAAGAGAGACACAGGAACCTACAGCTGCACCGTTTACAAATATGGGTCAGAAATAATCCTGACCATGAAACATGTGCTGCTTGATGTCAAAGGTCAGTGCAGTAAATATAGATCATATTCCATAGATAATATATTTAATAATGGAGTTTGTCCTTATTCTGAGTTATTAATATGAAGGTTAGAATGAGGAAATATGTTGCAGGAATATAATATTTAATAATAAAGAAAAAAATTATGTAATAAACAGTAGAAATACTAATAGTAATTGACTATGAAGCAAAATGTATTTCCTGGGTTTTATGTAGAACTGTTACATTTTAATCAGTATCAGTTTTCATCCTTTCATTCATCTGTTGTTCAGACCCACTTATCCATTCAGATGACATTGAGCTGTTGGTTCCTATAACCATTGACTGAGACTGGTGTTCAGTCCAGACTGGTCACCAGTTCATCATAGGACCAGTGGACCAGTATAATCCGTGTAAAATAAATATTAAATTACTGAAATTTGATGTTTCAGTTTAGTTTTTCAATTGCAGGATTAAACTAATAAATGTAGTTGTGTCTATGATTTTATTACAGTATCAACTTATTGTAAAAACAGAGTCTAGCTGATCTTTTTTCATGTTCTAACTTTCTTCTCTTCTCCATCCAGCTGGACCTGACTCTCTCATCATAGCCATAGACTTTGGTTCAGGATTCAGTGGCTACGCCTTCAATGTTAAACCCAGACAGGAAGGAGGTGAGACTCAGATAAAGAGATGGAGTAATGGACTTGGACTAGACACCCCAAAGACTCCAACCTGCATCCTGTTTGATGAACATGGAGAATTTATGAAGTTTGGTTATGAAGCTAAAACAACATTTAATAATATGAGAGGAGAAGAAACTAAGAAACATTATTTCTTTGAAAACTTCAAGAGGAATGTCCTTAACACGGTAAGTAAAAGTAAATAACTACAGATAAATGTTCTTCTTTCTTGGATCCTATCATGTTTTCTATGAACACATCAGTCTTCTCATTTTGAAACTGAATCACTATATGAATTATCTGAGATATTTTAAACCTGAACTCTTCTCCTTTCACAGTTTTTCACCTGCTGTAGGTCTTAACACTGGGTCTCTATAATTATAATAATATCTCTTTCATTTCCAGTTGTAGTCTAATAGCTTTTTTTGTTTTGTTTTGTTTTTTCTATTGGTGGTCTTTATTCATCAGTAATTTGACAGTAAGGGGGGAAAGACAAGCAGCAAAGGTAGAGAGGACTCAAACTCATTAGTTTGTGTCGATGTCTATAGCCTGTAGGGGGCGTCACTGCGCCAGGTGACACCATTAGTCTGATAGGTTTTGCACAAACAGCATTTCAGAAAAGCAGAATTTTACCTAGGGTCTCATTTATAAAACAAATCCACAGGAATCATAGTAAATGTGTATGTACGCCCAAAATCCAAATATATTCCTTGTCAAAAAAAGCCTGATTTCTAAAAACATTTGCATTCACACCAGAAAGCAACTTCCCCCTTATAAATCACACCTGCACCTCTTGGCATGCAAAATTCCTCCTCAGATTCCTCCTCAATGCAAATGACCTCATGAATAATGAGGTGTATTTAAATGCATCACCTGATTCAGACTATTGTGTGAAAATCTGTTCCTCCTGTGTCGGGGCGTCACTGCAGCCAGAGAGGCGGATCCGACCATTTTCATGGCACTTCTGATCGATTTCTCAGTGAAACAACTCATATAATCATGTTAAAGTTGTAACTTTCACTTTTATTGGCAGCTGCTCTTAAAGAACAACAATAACAAAATTGTATAATAAATAAATAAACTAGGTTTTTGTGGAGGTCTTCTTACACAGTTGTGTGTTTTTTCTAATCGCCAAGAGAATCAGTCTTTTTCCAACTTTTGTCACTTAAGCCTGACAAATAAGTCAGTCACCAAGAAAGGTTTTCCAACACATTGTGTGTATTTATAATTTTTCATTGCTAATATAAGAGGAGGGAAGCTGGCTGACAGCAGGGCACAAAGATTAGACTTCCTGAATAGATGAGAGAGTAGGCTTTCTGAAAAATCCTGTTCTAATGAAAAATATGACAGATTACTAGAGAAAAGAAATTTCTAGTTGCTCATTTTTGGTCCAATGATTGAGAATTTGGAAACCTTTGCTCTTTATTTGCTAAAGTTAAGAGGGGGGATCCAAATATTTCAGCCCTTTTCCCATAGTTACCTTTTATTAAAGTCTTGGAAAGAGAAATATCAAGAATATTTTTTAAATGTAATTTATTAACAGTTAGAGAACCTAAATAAACAAGAACAGCACAGCAAACCTACAGAACTAAAGCGAACACACAAAGGACTCAAACTAACGAACTAAAACCTGTTCACAGGACGACTGGAGGGAGAGAATCGACACAGACAACAGGAAGTCAATGTCGACCCTGAAGGTTTTTACTGAAGTTCTGAGATTCCTGAAGGACGATGCTCTGAAAACCATCAGATCTCAACCAGAAGGTGGAAAGTTCACAGCTGATAACTTCACCTGGGTGCTGACTGTTCCTGACATCTTGAAGGATTCCACTAAGGAGCTCATAATAAAATCTGCAACTCAGGTAACATCATATTTTTAAAGTCAACATCAGCTCTGAAATGTTCAGTAGAATCAGACATTTGGTTTCTCCTCCAGGCTGGTCTTGTAACAGACAACACTAAAGACAAACTGATGTTTGTTTTGGAGTCAGAAGCAGCTTTGACCTGGTGTTTGAAGCTTCAATCTGAAGGTTTCATCACACAGAACCACAGCAGAGACTCACAGGATCAATCTGCAGGAGCAGCAGAACCTGATACCAGCTGTAACGGTACTGTGTGGATCTATAACATCTGGCAAACAAACATTTAACATCTAACAGTTTTTTTCTGTTTTATAGGACAAATGTAATATATGAATGGATTCTTTAGGTGATCTGTTTGGACTAATTGTTTGGAATCAAGTCATGTAAAAGTATTTATTACATTTTTATTCCTAAATGTTTCACCCATCTTTAAAACCAACCTGAGAAATAATAATTTCCTCCTCAATCTAATAACTGATTGTTTCAATCTTGACCCAGAATCTGGGAATAAATCTTTTAAATCACTGAGGGGGAATTTTGCTTCACTCTTTTGAATAATTTTAATCCAGCCACATTGGAGAGTTTTCCAGTATTAGTTCATATTTGAGGCGATGTCTCAGCATCTTAAACAGATTTTTAACCAATCAGGGCCAGACTTCCTGGTTTCCTTCAGCTTTTCATCAGACCTCTTGTGGACCGGGCCTTCATGAAACTAGTTTCTGGTCTTAAACTTTCCCATGAAGGTCAGTTTTACCAAGTCTGTCTCTTTTTCTCATTGTTTAATTATCAGCTGCTTTTGGTTTTCCAAAAACCAGAATGAAGGTCACAGGAGTTTGGGTTTTTTCGGCTGTGGCTCCTAAACTTTGACCTTTGGACATCTGCTGTCGTTTAAGTTATACAAATAAATTTGACATTGACTTGAACTCTGACCTTGACTGAGGCAGTGAGGCCTGCAGACCTTTAGATATTTCTGGTTTCTTCTTCTTTGAGTCGTTGATGTTGGAGTCATTTTGGTTGGTCAGTTTCTCCTGTGAAGGTTCATCACTGTTCACTGTTTTCTCTATTTATGAATAATAACTTTCACTTTGTTCACTGAGGCTCTACCACCTTAGAAATGACTTTCTAACTTTATTTAATTTCACTTTGGAGTCAAAAGAGTATTTTTGAATTTGAACTTCTAGACTGATCTCAATAACTTGGTTTCTCATTTGTTCTTTACTTTATTTAGAATAAACTATGACATCGCCTACTTCATGTTGTTAGGCAGGTTCTGTTTACCTGATTTCTTGATTCTGATGGTTTAACAGTAATCAGATCTGGGTTTAGAACTGAAATTGAATTTAAAAATGTGGCTGAATGGTTAATTAGAATTTAGTCTCAAACATGATGCTGGATAAAAGTTAGAAAACTGATGATTTGATCAGAAAATCAAAAGAAACAGGAAACAACAGTTAAGTTTAAGTTTTCTACACAAACTCATAGATGTTCTCTCATTGATATCATTTAAAATAACAATCTGGTTATGTTTTAAATAACATAACCAGATTGTTTTTAACAGCATAGTTAAATAACACCAGGTTGTTAAATACCCAATAAATGTTTAAATATTTTATTGGTTTGTTAAAATACTTTTAAGGCTTTTTAATTCTCAATGTCTTCATGTAAAACCAGCAGAGCTGTTGTTTCAGATAACCTATCTGTCATGAAGTGCGGGGTGTGGTGGTGAGGCAGACACTGTAGACCCAGGTACGGAGTAAAAATGGTGGTTTTAATGCACAGAGTTACAAACAAAAATCCAACACAGTCCAAAAACTGAGGCAGCACTACTGAGCGGAATCCAGGGCTCAACGCAGGTAGCAACAAGGCATACAAATGGACTAGACGCCAACACACGACTGAACAGACGCCAAAATGAGACGAGGACCCGACCAAGACACAGACATACAGGTGACACTAAATGCACAGGCGGTAATTAGGGAACGAGAAACACCTGGGAGTAATCGATGGGAGAATAGGACAACACAGAGACACAGAAAACTCGAAATAAACACACAGAAAAACACGGAATATGACACTATCATCACAATTAAACATGACTGTAAACCGATTAGAATAATTGATAAATCATTAAAGGAGACCCAGACTATCTTTAATGTGATCATGATCGCTTGATTTTCAGGTTTTCTAAAGATTTTATTTTTCATGACATTTCTTTCTGCTTCACTATTTGACCATTTTCAGATAAATTTGTCTTTACTTCTTAACTCTGGCCATCAGAAAAAGCCCCTGAACTTAAAATGTACATCAGTGATCATCAATAACTTTGTGATAAAAATAATATAGAAATAATATAGAAAATTGTTTGATAGACTATTTTATCTCCAAAGAGTCTTTAGTTGAAAACTTGGGATCTAAAAGAATCAGGATGATGGATCATTCAGGTCTAAAGACTTTCAGATTCTGTTAATCTGCTGAGGACAAAAAGTAAAATCTTCTAAAAGTCAGAAAAATAAATGATCAAGACTGTTAAGATAAAAAGTTTTATTTCTCAGAGGGAAAATGGCAAGAAATTGCCTTCAGAAACATTTGCACAATATTGTATATTTTTAATTTCATGTCTAAATATTTATTTCTATTTGCTCTTTATGAATTTAATCTACCATAAAAAAAGAAATAACCTGTATGTGAATCCAACAACTTTCAAAGATGTAAAATCTTATAAGTTAACCACAGGATGAGCCAACAGTTATTTAACCAACAATCTGGATTTAAATCCTTCCAGTTTATTTTCTAGAAGCAGCATTTTAACTGCTGCAGCAGCATCCAGCTCCATCTTCTCCTCCTTCATGTGGATACATCGATTTTACACCTCAGTCCTTTACTGTCAGTGTTGGGTCTATTTTAGTTCCCTACCTGCAAGGAATCAATCAGAGACATAAATTGCTTTTCTGCAGAAGAGTGGAGCAGAGCCAGACGCGGAGAACCGCTGTCAAATGGTAAATGGTAAATGGACTGAACTTATATAGCACTTTTCCAGTCATTTTGACAACTCAAAGCGCTTTACACTAGAGTTGCATTCACCCAGTCGCAATCACAAAAACACCCATTCGCACACCGATACGCAGATTGGTAGGCAATTTGGGATTACGTGCCTTGCCCAGAGGCACATCGACATGTGGCAGGAGGAAGCTGAAATCAAACCTGCAACCTTCCGATTCCAAGACGACTACTCTACCATAGAGCCACAGTCATCCCATACAGTGTCAAACACTGTATGGGGTCAACTCCGCCAGCTCTCAGTCCCCACCTGCCTTTTATTATGATTACAAGGGAAGAAGTTGGGCTTTTTCACACAGTCACACAAACAGTTTATCAGAGACCTCTACCACAGGATGTTCTGGAACCTTCTATGGGCATGCCTTTACAAGGGCACAAGTCTGACCATTATAAATCAGCTTCTACAGGCAGCTCATAACAACAGACAGCTGATAACACAGGAATGTGTAAGCGTTTATAACCTCTAAGCAAACATCCAAAAAACAGTTCATAATGTACCACAAAAGAATAATAATATGAAAACATAACCTTTCAAATAAACTCAGAATTAAATTAACTTAGATAATAATTTTCCCAACAGTCAGAGTGACATCAGTTCCTCTAACATTGAATCCACACACCTTCTGCATCTTTTCTGCTCAGATTTCTGTTAAAGTCTCTCTGTTCATTTTATTATTTTCTTCTCTTTCTATGATTGGTGTGAGGATCTGCTTTAACTCTGGATCATCATTGATCTGGAAACTTTTTTCCATAGAGATTTCCAGTGTCACCATGGCAACAGAGATGGGGGATAAATAAACTAAAAACCTGAATCTACCTGTAAAAACATTGATCATTGTTCACAGAGCAGCTCAGTGAGTTTCTGTGTTTCTACAGAACCAACAGAAACCAAAGTCCTGCTGGAGACCCAAAGAGACAGGAAACGGTACCTTGTTGTCGACTGTGGAGGTAAAAGTTACTCACCGTTATTTAAATGTTTAGTGAGAGACGAGTTTTAAAAATCTTTGTGTTCACAATAAACATATTGAAGTGATGATGTGTTGCTCTGTGGATCAGCTGGTTTCCCTGCTGCCTTGCAGCAAGAAGGTTCTGGGTTTGAATTCCAGTCTGGGGTCTTTCTACATGGAGTTTCCATGTTCTCCCTGTTCATGTCTGGTTTCTCTCTGGGTACTCCGACTTTCTCCCACAGTCCAGAAACATGACTGTTAGGTTAATTGGTCTCTCTGTCCCCCACCACTGTGTGGGGACAATTGGATGGCTGAAATAATTTTTTTGATTAATGTTTGTCTAATGTGAGTTGTAATGTATGGAGCCCCCTAGGGGACATGGGGAATTTTTTTTCTTTTGCGTTAGATCGCAATACTTTTGCGTTACCTCGCAATACTGTACTGGTCAGTTATGCAGCATAATTGAATACTGCAAGCCTTTCTTACGGTGGGCTCCGTACTTTCTGCTTTAATATAAGGTTATGTGAGGTATTTCCATGAATGTTAATATCTTTTTGTGAAATATCTGAAGTTTTATATCTTTCTTTAGGATAGAAAGGCGCCACAAACCTACAATATAAACAGAAACTTTCCGTAAGTAGGAAAGAAATAAAAATACATCCTAATTTGGACTATTTCTGAGTTATTATCGCGGGTAATAAATCATTTGACAGTTTTGATTGTGTCTCTGTTGTGTTCTAGTCTGAATGGTTTAAAGAGCTGCTTTCAGTGCCGCTCCATCTTAGCCTTAACAGACATAAACATGCCGGTAAAAAATAAATCGATTTTCAATCTGTTTTTGCACCAAACAGTTAATAATAATAAACAAGTTTTCACTGAGGCTCTGTAAGAGCCATATGAATGAAATAAGTAATTATTGATATGACAGGAGCAGCGGCTTTGACACTTAGGTGTGTCGACGTGGGAGTGATGTCACCAGGTATGAATGGGAAGGATACTGGCTTTGTGTGTATGAGGAAGCGGTGAGCGGGGCGGTCAGTCCTTGCAAAGTTTGGAGCATAATCATCAAAATGGAATAAATCGATAATTGAGACAGAATAAAGAAAAGGTTTGGAGTTGATTGATACACAGACAGATGAGATTCCCCGAGTTAACCCAGTGCGGCCCTTTACCATCATTAGTTTGTCGTATTTTTAATAATAAAAACTTGTTAATAGTAAAAACAGTTTGGTGCAAAAAACAAATTGAAAATTGATTTATTATTGTATGTTTCTGTCTGTTAAGGTGTCAGGTCTAAATACCTATTAAACAAACACAGGAAAGACAAGAGAGTTAGATTCTTTGTTTCTCGCGAGGAGAGCAGACAGAGATGTGCTTTCAGTTACAAATCTCCAACCGCTCTGAAAAACACATCTCCCGCTCCTCTGTTTTATTGATTTTAGGAACCCTGCCACATGGGGCGCTGCAACTCTAAAAGGGTGGAGGGGCACATAGTTGCATCGCTAATGACATTCACTAATCTAGACACATGTTATCTATACTCTAAATCTTTCTTTCTCCAGGCACGGCGTCGAATAAGACACGTTGCATAGCTTCAAAGCAACGGCTTTGTATCACAAAGCAGAGTTTATTGCAGGATTGTAAAACTCTGCTGGGAGCAACTCACACCTCCATTTCCCAGGGAGTCATGCTGAGAATATCTATCACCTCTCTCTCTCAAGGAAGCCTTAGGAAAGAATCAGAATTATTTAACACACAGAAGCATTACTTATACTAAGAATAAAGAGTAAATGCATATAAGCAAACAATATCTAAATGTAACTACAAGACTACATAATACAACGAATATTTGATAATACTAGTAACACAATTTATCCAACATTTCCCGCCTGTTTATCACATATTGTTCCATATCTCATATCCCTCCAAGAACAGCCACTTCAAATGATTTTCAGCTGGGAGTTCATTTTTTGGAAAGCAAACATGTTTACACTCAGGGGTCATACCCAGTCCAAAAGCCAGGATCTGGATACCTGTCAGAAGAATCCTCATCAGAGTATTCTTTGTCAACATCAGATTTTTTCTCTAATAAAGGATACATCTGTGCCATCTGGTCCTCCATGGGTGAAATCGCTGTGGTAATGAGACGGTTAAACAAAGAACGCAGGCACGGAACAAAACAACATCCACACAAAGTCAAAATTGCAGCAAAAACTGCAATTGATACTAAGACAGAGGACACAAGGTTTCTATACTTCCCAAAGGCATCCATCCATGCATCCCACATGGAAGTATCCACTCCAGAGTGTTCCTTCATTTTGCCATTAAGGGTACGGAGCCCTGTAATGGCCTTCGTCAAGCTCCCATCAGCTGCTGTATTGTTTGGCAAAAATGTGCAACACTTTTCTCCAAAAATCATGCACACCCCTCCTTTCTCAGCCAGCAGCATGTCAAGAGCTATGCGGTTCTGAAAAGCCATCAGTGAAGTAGCGGCCAGCTGTTCATGCACTGCCTCGAAACCAGCCTGTGTCCAGTTGCCCAGTTTTTGTACATTGTAATGGATGTAATTTATTCTGTCTACGTTTTTGTTAATCGTACACCACCAACAAATTGTAGATTCAAAACCAGCCCCAACCTGATCAACTAATTTATATTCATCAGGCACTCCACGAGGGACCCCGATGGCATCGATGTATGTCGGATCAGTATCTGTATTTTTCCATGTCACTTCACGTTTCTGTAAGTGTTGCCTCTTCTGGAACAAAACACTAGACAAAGAAAGTATTAGATCTTCAGCAGATGTAGGATAGACATATACAGGTAATAACAGAGAAACTAATGCACAAAACCCTGTTACTTTTCGAGGTAATCTATCAAAGAGTCTGTCATCACCGCACCACCACCAGACATCTGCACGAGAAATAGGGTTAAAGTCATCAATTACAGTGATTACAGTAGTACACATAGTTTTAGTAAGATTCCCTATTCTTTTTCCAGTTCCTGTTATATTTACACATGTGAAGTTAGCTGGAGCTATTTTCTTAGAAAATAAAGGTTTCTTTTCATCTGCTGCTGCAAGGGGAAATATTGCATCATAAATCACACAGGTGCCTTTTAGATTTGTTTTAGTCATTACTTCTAACAAACATTGTTTTGTGATTACCGCTGGAGTCACACGAAGTAGAGGCCGTGGTTCCATACAGACTACACAATCTTTTTTAGTCATTTTTGCAGCTTGTTCTACCATTAACAACCAGTTATTATTATTACCTGACACACCTGTGGCAACCCTGAACCAGTCATCAACAGTTTTTACCTCTTTCACTTTTACCCCTATTGTCCATGGAGAAGTATCACTTCCCCCTTCTTCCTTAATTTCTTCACAAAAGATTATTAAAAATTTTGGATCAGCCCCTGATGTGTGAGCCCATAAATAAAATCCCCAGCATGTTGTATCTGTTTTTCCTTTAAAACTAGGAGGAATTAAAGGATATTTGATCGTGTTTATAACTATCTGTACTCCTTCATCTGTGCGTGAAATAGTCAGTAGTTTTTTGTGATATTGTGCATAAGTTGTAGTACCCCAAATCTTTGTCCATCTATTACCCTCGTCAGCTACTAAAGTTTTCCAACCGGTATTAGAAATATCATTTGTCATATACCAAGTATTGTCCCTGTAATTTATCCCTTTGTTCTTTTTTGCTGATGTTAAACCTGCCCAGGAGACTGAAACAATAGTATTAGAACGAGGTGGAATACACACTTGAATCCCTACTCTCATTCCATGAGTAGTGCTACAAGAATTCTTTCTTGCATAAAGTTTCTCCACATGAAAACACAACAAAAAACCAAAAACAATAAAAACAAAAACAATACATTGATTTGTCATTTTGCTAAATTTGCAAACTTGTTCAGCTCCTAAAGACACTGCAGGGTTGTGGACAATCTTCACCAGTTTCAAACGACCAAACCTCTATTCAGTTTAGCCCCCTGTTTACCTGGGCTGTTCCGCTGCAGGTCAGTGAGCGTCCCAAGTTTGTCTTCTTTTAGCTACTTTTAAAATGAAATGACCTTTTTGCAATGTACTAAATGTACCCAAGTTGATCTCTCTGCTATTTTCACAGCTGTAGGCGTTGTCAACAACACTTGGTACGGCCCTTCCCACTTCGGAGAGTACCAGTGCTTCTTCTTAATGCTTTTTATGAGCACCCAATCTCCTGGTTCCACTAAGAGATTTTCCTGCTGAGACACAGAAGAGTGATCTTCAGTTTGTTTTTCTTTTTGTTTTTCTAACATGGCTCTCATATAATCAGCTAAATTAGCTTCATCGTCTATTTCCCATTGATTTTTAAACTGTGGCAGTCTATACGGTCTTCCAAATAGAGTTTCAAACGGTGTAAGCCCTGATGTGCTTGTAATGTTAATGTATAATTTTACTAAATCTAAACACTGCGTCCAAGGCCTACCAGTTTCTTCAATGCACTTTTTTAGCCTAGTTTTAATTGTCGAATTCATCCTTTCGATCAATCCGGCACTCTGAGGGTGATAGGCACAGTGGTTCTTTAAATCCATATGAAACATAGTTCCTATTTTTCTTATAATTTGGTTTACAAAATGAGTTCCATTATCACTATATATTTTTTCAGGAATCCCATATCTAGGAATGATATCTTTACAAAGTGCTTTTGCTACTGTTAAAGCATCTGGATTTTGTGTAGGAAAGAGTTCAATCCATTTAGAGAAAGCATCAATTATTACTAAACAGTACTTTTTCCCTTCACTTTTATTTAATTCTATGAAATCCATATGTATTGTTTGAAATGGATATTGCGGATTAGGAAATCGTCCTCTGCGCGGTCTTAAATTTCCCTGAGAGTTGTGTTTAGCACAAATTAAACAAGCTCTACAAAAAGTTTTTGAAAAAGAAATAAATCCATAAGTTTTGTAATGTTGATGTACCTGTCCTACCATCCCCCCTGTTGAGACATGCGAAACGCCATGGCTCAATATCGCAGCCCACCTATACAAGTTTTTTGGCAAGATAGGCTTATTTGCAGGTCACTTATAGATTTGATCTTCTATTTTTGCTCCATTTTTAATCCAAAGATCCTTTTCTTTTTCAGGACTTAATTGTTGCATGTCTTTTAGGATCTTTTGTCATATGTTTGATTTTTCTTCCATATATAAGACCTTTATTTGTCCCTCCGCTGCTTCTTTTGCCATCTCATCAGCGAAGGCGTTCCCCAGAGACACTTTATCTTTCCCTGTGGTGTGTGCGGCACATTTACAAATTGCTAGTTGTTTTGGTAGCTGCACAGCTTGTAGTAAATCTTTTAATAGGTCTGCATGAGTTACTGGTTTTCCTGTAGAAGTTATCATACCCCTATTTTTCCAGTACTGTGCAAACGTGTGTACTGTTGCAAACGCATACTGACTATCGGTGTAAATCGTCACTTCTTTATCTTTCATTAGTTTGCAAGCGGTGGTTAGCGCTATCAATTCTGCAGCCTGAGCTGAATAGTGCGAGGGAAGTTTTTCAGCTTTTAACACTAGTTTTTCAGTCACTACCGCATAACCGGTTTGAGTTTTCCCTTGTACATTTTTCTTTGAGGAACCATCAACAAAAAGTATTTCACCTTTATCTAATGGTAGATCTTTTAAATCATTTCTACTCTTTGCGTTTTGTTCTGCCATTTCCTGACAATCATGCTTTGTACCATCATCTGGAAGAGGTAACAAAGTTGCAGGATTTAAAATTGTGCATCTTTCAATAGTTAGATGAGGTTGCGATAATAATGTACTCATACAGGAGAGATGCCTCGCAGGCGATAAAAAAATCATATTTGTTTGTAATAATAGTGCTGAAACTGCATGTGGTACTTTTAATGTTAACGGATGAAACAGTACAATAGGAGCACTAACTTCTACTGCCATAGAAGCAGCAATCACTGCTCTCACACAGGGAGGTTGGGCGCACGCCACACTATCAAGTTTGGAAGAAAAATAAGCTATTGGTCTCATTTTATCACCATGTTGTTGAACTAGCACCGAGGTCATATACTGACCTTTGCAATCCACCATCTGGAAAAAATGTTTTTTATAGTCTGGTAAGGCGAGCGCAGCACTAGACACTAGGGCCTGCTTTATTTCACTTAGTGCTGTTTCTGCTGCCTCTGTCCATTCCAAAGAGGAAGACATTTTTAGATCTTTTTCATATATTAGTTTGCTTAAAGGGGCCACAATTTCTGCATAATTAGGCACCCAGTTTCGACAATAGTTAGTTAACCCCAGAAAAGACATCATCTGTTTTTTTGTTTGCGGTTTTGGTGCCTGGAGAATCGTTGTTTTTCTATCCTCCATTATGGTCCGCCCTCCTGCACTTAAATTATGACCCAAATATTTTACTTGTTCTTTACACAGTTGGAGTTTATTTTTATTGACCTTATGACCTTCCTCAGCTAAATGTTTTAGAAGCGCTAAAGTGTCTTGTTTACAGATTTCCATGTTTGGAGATGCTAATAAAACATCATCTACATATAACAAGACTTGGCTCCCTCCTGGAGGTTGGAATGTTGACATACTGGCACTCATCACTTGAGAGTAAATTGTAGGGCTCTCACAGTAGCCCTGGGGCAGCCTGGTGTATGTGTACCTGTTCCCTTCAAATGTAAATGCAAACCAAAATTGACTCTCCTTATCTACTGGTATTGAGAAAAAGGCATTACTGATGTCTACGACAGTAAATACTTTTGCATCTGATCTTAGAGAGTTTAACAATGTATGTGGATCAGGTACACACGGTGCTCTTTGAATGACGGCATTATTTACTGCTTGTAAATCTTGAACCATGCGCCATCCAACAGAAGGTGGTTGTTTTTTAACAGGAAAAATAGGAGTGTTACATGGAGAATTTTCACACTGCACTATGACTCCTGCCTCAATAAGATCTTTAATTACTGGTTTTATACCCTCCTGTGCATCTGTTTTTAAAGGATATTGCTTAACTTTTGGTCTAAACTCTGTTTTGGGTCTAATTTGCACTGGCAAAGCTTCCTTCACAAGACCCACATCTGTGGGCCCCTTTGACCATAATTTATCAGGAACGTCTTTTAAAAGAACTTCCTCTTCTTCTGTAAGTAACATTTGTCAGTTTTGTTTGGAGTACAAATGCTGTCCCTTTTGCACTCCTGTTGTCCAGAACAATGCTTTTCTAGTTAAACCAGTAGAAGCACTAGTTTCTATGTTTGAGGAAGTAGTTACCCAATCGGTAGCTGCTTCTCCTTCCTCAACAAGATTACCTAATTGATTCCACTGCTCATTTCTTTGTTTAAACAGAGATACATGCGGGGAGGTCCACGTTCTGTCTGAAGATTTTAAATCATCAGGAAGAGCGACAGCTGCAACGGCTGTGTGTTTTGTATCTGTATACAGATAGGTCACTGTGATTTTAGTTGGAGTGACCTTGTTGAGCCTGTCTTCATAATTCTTATCAGGCCCAGCCGCATTTTTGAACCAAAGAATTATGTGCAAGTTGTCTGGAGGCATTTTATCCTGGGGGGCAGAGATGGCCTTACCCCCCTCTGCCAGGAGTGCTTGAGCAAAGTTATGTGGAGGTCTGTTGGGCACATCTAATGTATAGTAATAGTGTGGATTTCCATTTCCTTTAACAACAAAGAAATCTCCTTTTTTTATTTCTGACTGCCTTTTAACTGCTATGTGCCCATCAGTGGTTGGAATCAAAGCTAATCCTAGCTGTATAAGGCCATCTCTGCCTAATAAGTTTACTGGGCATTCTGGGAGCATCAAAATGGACAACTGGCAAGCTTGTCCCTGTGGATCTCTAAGCCAGACTGGCTCTGATTCATTGACTTGCGTTAATTTTCCCCCAGCTGACCTCACGACGACAGTTTCCCCACTAATCTTTACCCCAGAAATGTTTTCTCTGCATGTTGTTCTACATGCACCGGTGTCACAAAGGAAAACTACAGGTCTACCATTCATAAAAAGAGTTATTTCTGGTCTTACACTGTCCATAGATAATAAATCCTGTAGATTTAATTGGACCTCTTCACTCTCTAAACTTTCTGATGCTAGTCATGCTGACTGATCTATGTATTTTTCTGGGCAATATCTGGCTATGTGCCCTTCTTTCCCACAACACCAACATCCTCCTAAGTTATTCTGTCTGAAGTTGTTTTGTCTGTAGTTCCCTCTTCCCAATCTCCCTCTCTGTCCTCTGGGGTTCTGACCTCTACCTCTAAAGCTTCCTCTTCCTCTCCTTTCTTGATAAAATATTTGCTCCTCATCTTGGAAAAAGGCTCCTGAAACCTTTTTCTTTTCTTTTGAGACCTTTTCTGCGTGTATAGCGTGGTTAATGTATTCATCTAAAGTCCCAGTGCCCAATCCTATGTAATGTTTAGCTACCCATGCTCTAATCGCATCTTTCGATCCTGCGTGTAATGCATTTTTTAGCTGCTGCCTATATGGACCATTTTCATCATTATTTTCCACCAACCCACTGTGTGTTCTAAATACTTTTGTCATTCTCAGGCTGTATTCGTCAAACGATTCTTCCTCCTTCTGTTTGACTCTACTTATCTCAGTGTAGTTTGCTCTGCGTTGATATCTTTGAACTGTCCTTGCTGCTAAAGCATTAACTCTGTTTGTTAGTTCATTACTATTGTGTGCAAGAACTTGAGGAGGGTTCCCTGCTAATAATGGGGTCCAGTCTCCTCGAACATGATGCCAGTCACTGCCTAGAGCAGTCATCCAGGCTTGTTGAACCTCATTTCCATTTAAATGATAAGATTCACGTATGTTATTCATGTCTTCAACAAAGCGGTTCACATCCTCTTTAAGAGGTGTGATCCCTTCTAGCGCCTTTTTTATATCCTCCAGGGTCCACGTTCTATACACCAGAATCGTGGGCGCTGCTCCATCTTCCCCTACATTAGGATTTGCTACTTGTATCATAGGATAAAGATCAGTCGTGTGTGGCTGACTATTTGGCTCTTCTGAAGGGCAACATGGGGGAGGGAGAAAAAGCCCAGTGGGAGCTGCAGCTCCCTGCACCAAAGTTTCTCCCCAGTTCTTAGACCACTTAAAGTTTGCTTTTTGTGATCTAGTAATAGGTCCCTCACTACCTTTTTCCTCATATTGTGGGGGTGAGGGCAAGTCGGGGTATAGTTTTGCGTTTTGTATTTCTCCCCTTCTGTTTTGTTATTTTGGTATTTGGTAACTTCAGCTACTTCCCCTCCCCCTCCTGCTGCTCCCTGCTCGTCTGCCTGCCTTTTCACACTTCTGAAACTTGTCTCATCATCCTCCCTTCTATAAAACATCAAATTCTTTGATTTCTTTTCCCCCTCTTCTCTGTTTTGTGCTAATTCTAACCAAAATTTTACATCCTCATACCCTTCTTTGCACATTTTCTTTGGGTTTGACTTTGTTTTTTGTTTTATTTTATCCTGTAGTACTGTTAGTTTTTGTGAGTTTAGACGGCCGTCAAAGTTATAGTTTGTTATCCATTTATCTAAATGTTTTATTTTATGCGGATCCTGATTTTCAACATATTTCCAGTCATTTGTTTTTAAACTGTCTGTTGGCTTATTCTTGCTTATACTTTTCCCCATTTTTTTTTTTTTATAAAAATTTTGCCCAGTTTTTTCCGACTCCTAGGGAATCCTATAAACTGGAGATCTTTTCAGTAGGCCAGCAATTAAAAATACCTGTAGTGGTAACCTCCGCTTCAACTCTTTCGAGTGGGAGGTTCTTACCTGTGCATCCAAGACAGGTTTGCTGGTTACAACCCTACTGTTTTTATATGAGATAAAACACCAAGTGGTATTTATATCTCCAATCACACTCACATGGAATTTAAACGCCCGCCTCGTCGGACTCCGCCATCCGTTCCAATTACAATTTTAGTGCCTGATTTAAATATTTTTATTGTTGAGTAAATTTTTTTATCATTATATATCGAATTGAAAATTTTTTATTTTTTTTTTTTTATTTTTTATTTTTTTTATCGCCTAATTGATTAAATTTTATTGCAGGTTTATACTAGGCTCCGTGCGCCTTTTCCACGAAATTTTTGATCAAGGACTTCGGACGTCCTTCACGGATTTCACTTATTTTTACCTGTTAGAGTCTAGAATTTACAGGGTTTTCTTATTCGCGCAATGACCCTCAGTCATTCGCCACACTTTTAAACAAGAATCCACTCACCCTCTGTCTTCCCCTCAGAGCCGTCAACCGTAAGATCCCAGCAGGCAGGCCGAGCGCCAGCCCTTGAACAGGTTTTGATAAGTTTCCACTAGGAAACTTGCCGTGCGCACGGTCTTTACTGGAGTCGACCACTCCCGCTGGAATCCTTCCGGTATATTGACATCCGGCTGCGAAGGACCAAATAATGTCAGGTCTAAATACCTATTAAACAAACACAGGAAAGACAAGAGAGTTAGATTCTTTGTTTCTCGCGAGGAGAGCAGACAGAGATGTGCTTTCAGTTACAAATCTCCAACCGCTCTGAAAAACACATCTCCCGCTCCTCTGTTTTATTGATTTTAGGAATCCTGCCACACGGGGCGCTGCAACTCTAAAAGGGTGGAGGGGCACATAGTTGCATCGCTAATGACATTCACTAATCTAGACACATGTTATCTATACTCTAAATCTTTCTTTCTCCAGGCACGGCGTCGAATAAGACACGTTGCATAGCTTCAAAGCAACGGCTTTGTATCACAAAGCAGAGTTTATTGCAGGATTGTAAAACTCTGCTGGGAGCAACTCACACCTCCATTTCCCAGGGAGTCATGCTGAGAATATCTATCACCTCTCTCTCTCAAGGAAGCCTTAGGAAAGAATCAGAATTATTTAACACACAGAAGCATTACTTATACTAAGAATAAAGAGTAAATGCATATAAGCAAACAATATCTAAATGTAACTACAAGACTACATAATACAACGAATATTTGATAATACTAGTAACACAATTTATCCAACATAAGGCTAAGATGGAGCGGCACTGAAAGCAGCTCTCTAAACCATTCAGACTACGAACACAACAGAGACACAATCAAAACTGTCAGATGATTTATTACCCGCGATAATAACTCAGAAATAGTCCAAATTAGGATGTATTTTTATTTCTTTCCTACTTACGGAAAGTTTCTGTTTATATCGTAGGTTTGTGGTGCCTTTCTATCCTAAAGAAAGATATAAAACTTCAGATATTTCACAAAAAGATACTAACATTCATGGAAAAACCTCACATAATCTTATATTAAAGCACCGTAAGAAAGGCTTGCAGTATTCAATTATGCTGCATAACTGACCAGTACAGTATTGCGAGGTAACGCAAAAGTTTTGCGAGGTAACGCAAAAGTATTGTGAGGTAACGCAAAAGTATTGTGAGGTAACGCAAAAGTTTTGCGAGGTAACGCAAAAGTATTGTGAGGTAACGCAAAAGTTTTGTGAGGTAACGCAAAAGTATTGTGAGGTAACGCAAAAGTTTTGTGAGGTAACGCAAAAGTTTTGCGAGGTAACGCAAAAGAAAAAAAAATCCCCATGTCCCCTAGGGGGCTCCGTAGTAATGTGCGATAATTTGTTTCCTGAGATTTTTTCCCATTAATCTGTTTTATTCTCTACCTGATTGTCAACAGATAAAAATATTCACTTCACTGTTCATGAAGTCCTGGAAGGAGGAGCCATGAAGAAGCTGCATTGGGCCTTTGGAGAAGATCTGGGAGGAAAACAGGTGGACATCAAATTCAAACTGTTCCTGGAGAAAATTTTCTCTGATGGAATCTGGAATAAATACAAAGAAAACTTTCCTAATGAGGTTCAGAAGATGATGTATGATTTTACTCATCTCAAACATTTGGATGAAGATATTCTCATCTGTTGCTCACTTAACCTGGGAATGTTGGCTCAGAAACATAAAGAGATTGAAATGTTCTTTGATTCAGTGGAAGGAGCTTCCTGGGATGAGGGATCTATCAGAATCTCCAGAGAGATACTGAGATCTTTCTATGATGAGAGTCTGCAGGAAATCACCAAGAAACTCAGAGAAATATTAGACAAAGATCTGAACATTGGGTATATTGTATTAGTGGGGGGTTTGGCCATGAGCCAGATTGTACGTCAGCACATCACTGATCAGTTTGGACGTCGGTATAAAGTCCTGTGTCCTCTTAGACCCCAGGAAGCGATCCTGAAAGGAGCCGTAGAGTTGGGGAGAAACCCAAAGTTGGTGGCGTTTCAGAGAAAATGCCCAGCTTGGTTCAAATGTTTATCATGAGATTTATTATTCTTTCTTTTGTTCTTAATAATTCAGACAATGTGTATAGTTTGTTTGTTTTTGGTCTGTTTGCTTTACTAATTGATACAATTGTAAAACTTTTTCCATGGTCCATCTTTTGCTGTTTTGAACTAGAAACCAATAAATCAGTTTTACAGTCTTGAATTTGTAAATTGAATTAAAAATAAAAGTACATTTTTATTTAACCTGGTTTTCCTTCCTTCTGTTTGTTGTGGTTTTATTCTTATTTTGAGTCATTTGATTTTTGCTTTAGAAGATTAGTTTGAACCTACAAGGTCAACATGTACAGTAGGTGTGAATGTTTGAAAACTTAAATTCCTCTGATTGATAAATTAGTGTTGCTCCCTGGAAGTTTAATTAGGCCCGAGCAGCAAAGCGCTGCGAAAACTGGTGTACAGGGGAGGGCTTAGATGCATCCATGCATTTGTAGTGAAATAGGTCCCCGTCGAGACCACAGTTAAGCACATTGAAGAAACTTTGATGACTATCAAAGCCTTAGGACAAGTTAGGTGAGAGAACGTATGTTTAACCCTCAATCACAGTCATTGATAGTCTTATGCGAGTGTAGCGAAAGAGTAAACACAAAAACTATACCTCTGGATGTGCCACCTATTGAAGGAAGTGAACTGTGGACATTGCATGGGCCTGCAGATGAAGAAAATGTCAACACGGAAAAGAGACAAACAGATCCTCTCTCACAAGATAGTTCCACATCAACTGAAGAAGCAGCAGCACCAGAAATGCTGTCATCAGATTCTATGCCAGGAAACTCTGCAGAGTCAATCATAAAAGCAGTTGGTGATCTGCTAGCAAAGACAATGAGGCCTGCCCAAGAAAGTAATGTCTTCAGGCATCTCCGAGCATATTCTGGCATAAGTCCCACACCTCCAGGAGAGGAGAGTTTGGATACATGGATGGAGCAAGCACAGCTAATGGTGGATGAGTGACTGTTCCATTCGAGAGAAACGGAAAAGGATTGTAGAAAGCTTGAAAGGACCTGCTCTGGAAATTGCTCAAGCCGTACAGACTAATGATCCAGATGCATCCCCAGAGGAATATATTGAAGCTCTAGAAAGAGCGTTTGGATCACCAGAGAGTCCTGGGGATCTCTATTTCTCCTTCAAAGTCTTACTCCAAAGCGCAGGTGAAAGACTTTCAGATTTTTTACGGAGAGTGGAGCGAAAGTTAACAAAAGTTGTTCAGCGAGGAGGGATAACTCCCAACCTGAGGGACAGTGCACGTGTGGACCAGCTCCTTCGTGGAACCACAGAGTCCGAAATACTGCTACTACAGTTACGCCTAAGAGAAAGAAAGCGTAATCCTCCTCCCTTCCTGACACTGTTGAATAAAATCAGAGAAGAAGAGTTTCAACAATCAGTGAGGAAGAAAAATATTGCTCCTTCAGCTAGACCAGTAGTCAGGCAGGTGAGGGTGGAAGATGAAAATAAGTCAGAATCTGAAGTTCAGGAGCTGCAGGCTCAAGTCAAGATGCTGCAGTCCCAAGTGTCTGAACTCACAACTGGTCAGTTAAAAGCCACCTTGAATGCTCAAAAAGTATTCCACACAGATGAAATGAAACCCAGAAAAAATTATGAAGTTCAGGGTTTAAGAAAACAAGTTGAGGATGTGCAACATCATCTCAATATGATGACTGTGACACACACAAATCCTCCTCAGACTAAAGGTGCAAGATGGAGACCAGAAAACAACGCAAATAAAGTGAATAAAGCTCCCCCTCACCTCAGTAGCCAAAGAACAACTCGCACTAACCATGACGAAGAAGATTTCTTCTGTTACAGGTGTGGGGAAGGAGGACATGTGTCTACTCATTGTACAGCCCCTGAAGACAATGGCAAAGTCATTCAGAAACTGATTTGTTCTCTAAGAAGACAAAAAAGAAATCAATCAATCAATCAATCAATCAAATTTTATTTGTATAGCACATTTCAACAGCAAGGCATTTCAAAGTGCTTTACATCATAACAAACACAGAATCACAATGCAATATAGAATCAATCATTAAGTCAAGTTCCATCAATAAATTTGTAATTGATTACATTTCAAATACAATCCTAAACAGGTGGGTTTTTAGTTGAGATTTAAAAGAAGTCAGTGTTTCAGCTGTTTTACGGTTTTCTGGAAATTTGTTCCAAATTTGTGGTGCATAGGTGCTGAAAGCTGCTTCTCCTCGTTTGGTTCTGGTTCTGGGGATGCAGAGCAGACCAGAACTGGAAGACCTGAGAGGTCTGGAAGGTTGATACAACAACAGTAGATCTTTAATGTATTGTGTTGCTAAGCCGTTCAGTGATTTGTAAACTAAAAACAGTGTTTTAAAGTCTATTCTTTGAGCTACAGGGAGCCAGTGGAGGGACTTTAAAACTGGTGTTATGTGCTCTATCTTCCTGGTTTTAGTGAGACGTCACCAAATGAGACAAGCAAACAGGAAAAAGAGACCTCAAGCACCAACTGCTCTGTCAAAAGGAATGCAGTAGATGCCCAACATGCTACAGGTATCCCTAAGGGACTAGTAGGGGAGGCCTCACTCAGTAAAGTAATCATTGAAGGTCAACCAACCAATGCCCTGATGGACAGTGGTTCTAGTGTTACCATAATATTTGAAAGCTGGTACACAGACCATTTGTCCCACTTACCTCTCCATCTTATTTTCAGCTTGGCCCTTTGGGGACTCAGTGAATCCTGCTATCCATACAAGGGCTATATAGCTGTGGCAACCTGGGGTGGATTTTCTTTATTATGAAACCCAAATGTAAGATGTTAAAGTTTACGATAGGGGAAACCGACAACGCCACTTGGAATAACTCCAGGAAAATAGAATGGTAATAAGGACACAGGTACGTTCTACTGGAAATGAGACAAGATTCAGACAGTTCTACAAAAAAATTATTAAACTTCAATATGTTGTTTAAATGAACAACCTGAAATTGAATGGTTAAAACAGTGAATGCCTTTTTAATGAAGTTGATTATAATAAAATGTTTAAATTTCAAAGGAAACTGAGGCTTACCAGTGGGGGGAGAGTAGTGAGGAAAGGGGCAACATCTAGTGAAGAAAAAGGGATCACCCTAGACACTACAAAAACACACACAAAAAAGGGTGCTCCAACAAAACACACAAGACAAGACACTGCCACCAGGGATCACCACCGCCACCACAGAAGCCTCAGTCCCTAAAACAAGGACAAAAAATGAAACAATATGAGTAAAACAGTGATACAATAGCACTACAATATTGCTTTTTATCCCGTTCGCAGTGCCATCAATGCTCCCGGCAACGGGGGAAAGTTCATACAAATCTTTTAAAACATTTTATCGTAGGCAAAACAGCAGCGAGTGTACATCCAAATATAATAGTCATCAGGGACTCAGCAGGAGGCTAAAAAATAGAGTAGATTATTAATACAACTGCTGATAAAAACTATGACTTATGGTAGCTGCTTACCTGTAAATTACCACACTGCCAGATAAACAGATCCACAAGTTCGCCTATGCAGCGCAGCTGTAACAAAATACTACGTAAAGGCTTCGTTTACATGAGATGGATGTTACCTAGCCACGCTAGCGCTTACCTTCCCGGCAGCAAACAAACAAACGAACAGATTGGTCCAGGAGTTGGAGGAGTGTAGAGGAATATAATTATATTAATAGTTAAAATTATGTTTGTTGGTTGGTTTCGCACTAAGATATGTTTTAACCTAAAAGAAATGTATTGTGTCAAATGGATTGGGATTATGTAAGAGCGGAAATACTCTTTATGGAGTTGTTTTGCACTGAGGAAATCGTGCGCCATAGAAGGTCAATTTGACCTAGCTCCCAGCTTCCCCTGGCGTACCAAGCCGAAATGAGACGGAAAGAATGTCTGGGAAATAAACTGTTTGGATAGATAAGGATAATAATTGACTTGTTTTGCACCTTTGAAATGGAGCAGATGTTGGAGGTCAATAGGTCTTAATATTTCCAAGGAACTTCCAATACACATCCAGTGTAAGAAGGAGCCAAATGAACTACGTAAATGGAGGAAAGCAACGCCATTGGTCGAGGCTTTCCAATACACACCAGCAGAGCTCGGATCCTATAAAAAACTAATACCAGAAGTAGAAGGAAGACAGATTTTGGGACTACTGTAACGATGTGTATGTGATGTTTTAGTTGGGCAGATGTGCATTAAAATCTCTTCTCGTTTTGACTATGAGCAGATGGAGTTCCGAGTCTTATTTAACCTTTATTTATATACTCTATGAGCTTAGGCACCTTTAAATTCCTCAATAGGAGCAGCAAGGGAGGCTAAACAGATCAGACCAACTTGCATTAATTGCTACGATAAAAGCTGACAAACAAAGAAACAGCCACACGTACCCAGCATAGTTCAGCAAACAAAGGAAGCAGAATGAGTTGACGTCATGACGCAAGTAGTCTTGTGACAGGTAGAGACCTGCTTATATGCAGCAGCTGAAATTGGCCTTAAAGTGGCAGCGTACCATTTATGCTGCTACATAGCTATGAATGTTGAGTCCTTTGAGGATGGTCTTCACTCGGAGCCAACGACAGTGTTAGACCTAGTCTGCTCTGATCCTAAGGGTCCAGATCAGGCCCCAGTAATCATGGGAACCAACGCCTGTCGCTTTCATCACCAGCCCAAGACTCCAGATGAAGCAGAATGCCATGGACAGTCTCAGTCATGGCGAGTTTCTGTCAGCACACCAAAGACATTTAAACAGAAACACCCCCCAGGCCAGCTGGATGATAACGTTGGACACATAAAATGGATGGGTCCTGGACCTCTTAAGGTCCCCCCTGGTGGTTCAGCCCTGGCCGCTTGTAAAGTAATTGCAAAAGAGTCCTGGGAGCAGGATATGTTGGTGGTTGAGCCTCCTGAGCAGCTCTCTCTCCCACATGGAATAATGGTGCCACCATGTGTTCTCTTACCATCTGACATGAATGTAAACAACTTCTCTCTGGTGCTAAAAAACAAGACAATAAAACCCAAAGCCATCCCTAAAGGCACCATTCTGGCATGTATTCATAAAGCCAACGTTGTGACCGAGTTGCACAAAGCCAAAGAGTCAGGTCAAACAATAGATCCTGGATTGTTTGATTTTGGCAACTCTCCAATCACAAGTGCCTGGAAGGAGAGGCTTGCTCGTAAGCTATCAGAGAAAGCAGGAGTGTTCTCCCTTGAGGAATGGGATGTTGGACTGGCCAGAGGAGTCAAACATACCATCCGCCTCAGTGACTCGCGACCTTTTTGAGAAAGATCAAGATGTCTTGCCCCTGCGGATATGGGTGACGTCCGAAGCCATCTGCAAAAACTGCTGGCAGCAGGAATAATAAAGGAGTCATGTAGTCCTTATGCTTCGCCCATCGTGATTGCAAGAAAAAAAGAATGGCTCCATCCAGATGTGTATTGATGTTACGGCCCTGGGCCTTATGGGCTGGGTTGCAGGTGTCCTGTTTGTCTTTGTGCTCCTCCCCTTTACAGGTGCTGCTGATTTTATTCATTTGGAGCACAGAGCATTTAAACTTGGCTGTCTCCACCTTCTGGGTCGCCATCGGCATCCACTCTGCCTTGATGCTTGCGGTGTTTTGTTGCCAGGCCTCAGCTCCCCTCCTTTTGCACATTTGAGTTTGTTTTTGTTTTTGCAGATCAACAACTCCATATGCACTCATACATCACATCCAAACATTTGCATTACACCACTGATACTAACATCCTCAATCCATTGTTGTTTGTGTTAATAAATATTACTTTTTATGCACTTTAATCCCTGCATGGTCTCCCGTTATTGCCATGACCTTGAGCCAGTCGTAACAATTGATTACCGCACCCTGAATGCACGAACAATCCCTGATCAATACACAGTTCCTAGGATTGATGAAGCATTGGATTGTATGACAGGAAGCTTCTGGTTTTCTGTATTGGATCTTCAAAATGGCTATTACCAGTTTTGTATGGCTGACCAAGACAAGGACAAAACAGCCTTTATCTGCCCCCTAGGGTTCTTCCAGTTTGAGCGTGTGCCCCAAGGCATTACAGGAGCCCTGGCTACCTTCCAACGGTTAATGGAAAAGGCTGTCAGAGACATGAACCTAATGCAATGTTTAGTATACCTGGATGACCTAATAGTATTTGGCCGGACACTAGAGGAACACAAGGAACGTCTCCTCAAAGTCTTGGACCGATTACAAGAATATGGTCTGAAGGTGTCTATTAATAAATGTCAGTTTTGTCAACCTCAGGTTAAGTATGTCAGCCATATTGTGTCTGCTTCAGGCATAGCTACCGACCCAGAGAAAATCAAAGCAGTCCTTAACTGGAAACAACCTACAGATCTTAAGAGCCTTCAGTCGTTTTTGGGTTTCTGTGGCTACTACAGAAGATTCATTGCCAACTACTCATCCATTGTGAGACCCCTGACAGACTTAACCAAAGGCTACCCTCCTGTTAAAAAAGGACAGAAAGCAGTTAACTCCAACTCTGGCTACCTTAAAAAATCTGAACCCTTTGGAGACAGGTGGACTTTGGCCTGTACTACTGCTTTCAAGAAAATAATACAGTGTCTTACAAATGCGCCAGTCCTGGCATTTGCAGATCCAACTAAGCCCTACATATTGCATGTGGATGCCAGCTTTGATGGGCTAGGTGCTGTGCTCAACCAGGAACATCCAGAAGGCTTGCGTCCTGTAGCCTTTGCCAGTCGAAAGCTGAGGAACTCTGAGAGAAATTATCCGGTCCATCAGCTTGAGTTTCTTGCCCTCAAGTGGGCTGTTGTTGATAAGTTTCACGATTACTTGTGCGGAGCCAAGTTCACCGTGAGAACCGACAACAACCCATTGACTTATGTTCTTACTACGGCCAAACTTAGTGCTACAGGTCATAGATGGTTGGCTGCACTGTCCACCTATGATTTTGGTATACAGTACAGGCCAGGCAGGGAGAATATTGATGCTGACCTGCTCTCCAGAAATGCAAACGCTGAAGAGGAGTGGTGGATACCTCTATCTGGAGTGTAAGCCCTATGCAAAACTGTAAGTGTCGCTGGGGTCTCTGAAAACATGTAGTGTGTGGATCAACTGGGTGTATCTCCATCTGCCATTCCTGATCTGTATGTGTACCCCATCTCTCTTGGTGAGAACCCAGTGCAACAATTCAGTATGACAGACCTACAAAATGAACAAGACTAAGACGAAGCTATTGGAAAGATTAAAAATGAGATAAAATCCAGAAAATGGCCTTGTAGCTTCCAGACAGATCATCAGGAGGCCATTCTGCTACAGTGAGAAAAGGAAAAGTTGCAGATAAAGAATGGACTGATGTATAGGAGGACGTTAAGGCCTACAGGGAAGGAAGTGTTCCAGTTGGTGCTTCCACCAAAACATCGGCTTCAAGTATTAAAGCAGTTGCATGATGACTTTGGGCACCTCGGTATTGAAAAAACAACCAAGTTGGTGCGGGATCGGTTCTATTGGCCAAAAATGGCACACGACATTGAGCATTATGTCAAGACTTGTGGGGTATGCGTGGCTCACAACACCTTGCCTTGCAAAACGAGTCCCCTACACCAGATCACAAGTCAAGGCCCATTAGACTTGGTCTGTATAGACTTTCTGTCAATCGAGCCAGATTCTCGTGGGGTGTCCAATGTTCTCATTATTACCGACCATTTTACTCGGTATGCTCAGGCCATATCTACCAGCAACCAAAGAGCTACTACAGTTGCTAAAGTTCTGCGAGAAAAGTTCTTTGTGCACTATGGCCTCCCATGCCAAATCCACTCTGACCAAGGTCGTGATTTCGAGAGTTCACTGATAAAAGAGCTCCTTAATATGCTGGGGATAAAGAAATCAAGAACCACACTCTATCATCCCCAAGGGGATCCTCAACCAGAGCGCTTTAATCGTACTCCCTTGTGTATGTTGGGCACTCTTGATCCAAAGGACAAACAGAAATGGAGTCAGCATGTGGCATCTATGGTTCTAACTGTACTCGTAATGAGGCAACAGGATTTTCGCCATACTTCCTGATGTTTGGCTGAGAGGCTCGCCTGCCTGTGGATGTGTGTTTTGGTCTGTCTCAAGCTGGAGAAGTAGTCATGAAACATCATCAATATGTGGACAAACTGAGAAAAGAGTTATGTCATGCTTGCCAGCTTGCGACCGAGGCTTCCAACAAGAATCATCAGAAAAACAAGTGAGGCTATGACAGCAGGGTACGACCCCAGAACCTGGAGGAAGGGGATCTGGTTCTTATTCGAGCCTTGGGAATCCCTGGAAAATGCAAATTAAAGCAGAAGTGGAATCTGCAACCTTATGTGGTTGTTGGAAAGCTCCCTAACTTACCTGTTTATCGGGTAAAACCCGAAAGTGGACGAGGTGTAGTAAAGACTCTTCACAGAGACCATCTGTTATCAATAGGATTTCTGGTGAGGATTCCAGAAATTCCTGAAATTAGCTGCCTGCCCCAGAGACCTTCCACCAGATCCACTGATGTATCTAAAGCAAAGTATGAGGTGCAGCATTCAGCAGAGGAAGTGAGAAATGAAGATTCGGAAGATGATGAAGACACCCCTCCATATTACTGCAGAGGAGTTGTCCATGATGCCTGGTTAACACATCCTCCAACTGTCCAGTTATTGTCCCTTGCTAATGACAGATCTGATGTCATCTCTGAAGGAGATCTTGGTGGAGCTACTCTGTCATGCAATGAGGAGGGATTGCTTGACCACGATGCAGCTTTAGAAGAGGACACCAGTGGTGTTATACTTTCATCATCGGACCCTGAGGCGGACACAGGACTGGAAGTGGGAGACGTCCCAACATCTAGTGTGTCTGATGATGAAGTTGATTCTACCAGAGTTACTTCTGCTAAACAACTGGTTAAGTCTGTCATCCGTTTGAGCTACAATGAGCCTGGAAAGCCCACTGACAAACCATTGGTCATTGTGCACAGGGGGATGAGGATATACATAACCAGAGACACTGAGGAAGATCCTAATATTGTCTGTTATCCGCCCTGCAATATCCCAGTTCACAGAGCAGCAAGATGCGACTTTGAGAGTGGACAACTAGACATTTAGGACGGGGAGGGTGTAACCCCCTGGGTTCCCAGGAATATATATGTTATTGTTGTTTTGAAAAATAACAAATTTAATGTATGCAACATAATATCTTAAAATAAGATATAAAAATTTCTATGGTAGTGTAACTGGGTCTATATTGTTAGTTGTATATTTTCACAAAATGTTTTCTTTAATTTATTTGTCCTCTTATACTTGTCTGTCTTTGTGTTCCTCTGTGTCTGCTGTGAGGGGTTTGGTCCTCCAGCTCCGCCCTACTTTCTTCTTCTTTTGTTTGGGGTCCTCCAGCACCATTATAAATGTTAAGTTGTTCATTTCCTCTTCCCTTTTGTTACTCGTTCCACTGGGAAGAGGCAAGTTTTATAATCTATTATAATCCTTTCATTTATATTGTTCAAATGTTTATTTTTTTTCTTCTGTATTAATGTTAGGTGTTTCAATATTTTCATTCGAGTTGCTATTACGCCTTTATAACATATGATGCATGCTAACATTATTATTTTGTATAGATCGGGTTGGAGAACTGGAGCACATGCTACGTGCTAATGCTAGTATCTCCTGATTGACAGGTATGTTAGTGCGCCCTTTTGTTACTCGTTCCACTGGGAAGAGATCGGGTTGGAGAACTGGAGCACATGCTACGTGCTAATGCTAGTATCTCCTGATTGACAGGCTGAATAAACGGGGTCCGCCTCCAAACTCAGACTCGGTGTTTTTATGTCCTATAAACACACAACGCAGAAGTCCACCGGTCACAGTAGGAGTTTGAAATGGGCAAGAGTTCATTACAAAGAAAATAAACAGTTGAAGTAAAAGGTCTATTAAAATATTGTGTTCTGTCGCTTTAAGAACGAACAATTATTGTATAGTTTGTATGTAAAGTACAGCTCAACACGAGATGTGAAAGACTAGAGTGCTATGTATATGTTTTTTTGGTTGTTCTGCCTAAGGTCAGTTGCTATTGGGTGATTACACTTTTCCTGAATTCTGATTGAGTGGGAGGCGGGACTAACCGGAGTACCGAGAGAGAAGCAAAGAGAGAGAAGAGGAGAGACTACAAGGGGACTCGGTGGAGTTTGCTGGAACTGTGGTGAGCCGTTTTGGTGGAAAACCGGCTAAAAAGTGCAACAACTTAGCTGAGCACTAGCGCCAAGGGACAGCTGATGGACCGAAGACGAAGCGGACGGTTAGCTGGATGCTGGAGGTCTGCATAAGAGCCCGTGGAGAGGGAGAGACTACCTATGCCTGTGCTGGGCCCGCTGTTGGATTTCCTCCGCCTTTACCGAGAAAGGCGTGGATTAACTGACTGTTACCTGGAGAGATGAGTCGTCAGGACCTTATATGAACCCGTCACTGTGGATTGAGGACCAGTGGTGAGTGGCGTCATTATCAGGCCTGCAACGAGGGTTTATTGACTATATTGCCGGCTTTCATTTGTTTTATTTTTTGTTGGGCCCACTAATTAAAATCATTTATTTTCTGTGTATTGTGTTAAGACTAAAGGACTCTTATGTTTTCGAGACTGTTCAAAATAATTTAAGTTAGAACTCCATAAGCATTTAAAAGAGAGGGAAAGTCCCTATTTGTAAACCAGGTGGTTGACTAAGACTGTTGCATTTTTATTTATTTGTTTTATTCTTCTGGTTACTTGAAAGGGTAAAGAAAATGCAAAAGGATAATACCTGTTTTTTTTAAGTTCTACTCATTCAGTCCGACATAAGGTCGGTTAGTAACACTATTCAGTGTGATGGTATATTCCACAATTTCACATGTGGTCTATGTTGGGTAAATTGTATTGTTTTTAATAATTATCAAATATTCGTTGTATCATGTAGCCTTGTAGTTACATTTAGATAATTTTACTTATATGTTTTTTCTCTTTTACTCCTAATTTAAGTATGGGTAATGTTTCTGTGTGTTAAATAACTTTGATTCCTTCCTAAGGCCTCCCTGGGAAATAGAGGTGACAGCTACTCTCAGCAGTTGTTGCCCTGCAGGACTTCCTACGAGACAGAGGTGCTAGTTGCTCCCAGCTGAGTTTATCAGTCCTGCAATAAACTCTGCTTTGTTCTTCTTTGTGCTACAAAGCCGTTGCTTTGAAGCTATACAACGTGTCCTATTCGACGCCGTGCCTGGAGCAGAAGAATCTAGAGTGTAGATAACATGTGTCTAGATAGTGAATGTCATTTAGCGCTGCAACTTGTGATGAATTGTTTTCCCCGCCCTTTGAGAGTTGCAGCGCCCAGTGTGAGAGGGTTCCTAAAAGCAATAAAAGCGAGGAGGGGACAAATGTGTTTCAGAGCGGTTGGAGATTTGTAACTGAAAGCACATCTCTGTCTGCTCTCCTCGCGAGAACAAAGAATCTAACTCTCTTGTCTTTCCTGTGTTTGTTTAATGTGTCTTTAATAGGTATTTAGACCTGACAGTCTACTTTCATTTTCATTCTGAAATTTGGTAAATAAATACTTTACCTTTATAAAGTCTCATTATTTATGGGTCAGACATAGGCAGTTCAACTAAGTCTAATGGGCTCTTTGCACCTCAGCTTCCGCGTTCGGGGAAAAGCGGCTCTGTCGTTTCCGATCTATTGAAAATGGCTCTTTCCACTGGGTGTTTGCAGGACTTGTCCAAGGTAACAGTTAATGATGTACATCGATCCAAAGTCCCTACAAGTAAGCTGGAGAAAGGTTTTAAGATGTACGCCTCATTATACGTTCACAGATACAAAGGTGAGTTTTACTTTCTTTAAACTTTGTGGCTAACATTAGCTTTAGCTTATGCTAGTAGGCAATATTCTCTGACATTTTTCTTGTAAAAATGTGCTATTTAAGTATCTAAACATTTTTCATCCATTATAACGGACAATATTTTTACCATATTTTCAAGTATATTACGTGGTTTATTGTCGTTAGCGTCAGAGTAACTGGGATTTTATGGTTCAGGCTTTTTGCTTGTGAAGCCCGAGGAACAACAAGCCCATAGCTTAACAGTAGAGCAGCTCTGGTGTCGGAGTTCTAGTTCAGCTGACTGTTCAGGTTCAGAGTTGTTGCTTTTAGAAAAATATGTCCGTGTTCCTTAAAGTCTCCGTGTTATTTCACGGTTAACATAATACATTACAAAAGTTTTCATTCCCCTTTAGAGATTTTATGCAAAAGAACAACACACAGTACAACATTGTCAAATGAAAAGAAATCAATAATTGTTTGCTAAATTAAAAACAATAAACTTATGAACAGTTTGTCAAATAATGGTATTCAGCACCTTGGAGTCGATATTTTGTACCATCTTTCACTGATATCACATCTGTCTGGTTTTTGGAGATTTATCTCCATGAGCTTCACTGAAATCTTTGTACCAAAGCAAGAAATCAGTCACACAGGATGAACAGAGTCTGTAAGCTGTAATGTATAAGTCTGTGCGACAAAAACCAAGCTGGGTTTAGAAATAAAACTTGAGTTGGTCATTCAGACACATGAATCTGATTTGATCTAAACTGTCACTTTGTAGCTTCAGCTTTAGGTTTATTGTCGTTCTGCTGGAAAATGGACGTTCACTCCAGTCTCAAGTTCTTCTGAGCCTCTAACAGATTTTCTTCTAGGGTTGTCCTGAGTTTGGTTCCATCCATCTTCCCATCATTTCTAACCAGACACTGTGTCCATGCTGGGAAAAGGCTTTCTTCTGTTTTGCTTTCATTTTCCATTTTTCCCCATCCTGTCTGATTTAATCTATCTTTCTTGATTTTAATATCATAATCCTGCTGTTAAAGGCCAAAACTGACTAATTCAAAATTGGAAATATTTATATATGAAAGATTAAAACGTTAAAATTACACATGAATATTTTTACAGTTTCTTTTATTTCCTCTGCTACGGTATATGATGAAATACTTTAAACTCTTTTTGTTTCTGGCAAAATAAAGCCAGAAACAGAAGCAGTGTAAAGTATTTAAAGTTAAAGTTTTAAAGTTAAAGTTACCTGATTGGATAACTTTCACAGCAACATAGCTGCAAACCAGCAAGTTTGTATTAATCAAAACTATGTGATGATAATCACTCAGCTAGTTATCAGAGTGATTATCATTTGTAAGATTTATGTTGTGCAGCACAAAACTTTCAAATTACATAATAATTACCTAATAATGATTAAAACTTGATGTTAAACTTTTCTAATGGATTGTTCCTTAATCAAAATGTTTAACCCACTCATCCTGTTAAATTCCCAGAACCAGAGTTCTGTCTGTCCTGTTGAATATTCCTGCTGTCTTTTCTCATCCACTAAATACAAATCAAACCCACATTACAGGATGATGACATGAAGTTATTGAAACTTTTCTCTGCTTTGGATCCATCAAATATTTTTCTCTTCTGTTAGTTGGAAACAACAGCAATGTAGTTTATCTTTTGGTTAAAAAGCAGAAACATTGCAGTGATTTCTCTTTATGAATTAACATGTGGATGATAGTGAGTTTTTTCTTCTGTGTTTCTTTGAAAGGAAGTTTAGATCACATGGATCCACTGTCAGCATCTGGTCAATAAATCCTGAGTTCCACATTGTGACTGAAGTGTTTTTCTCCTGGAATATCACTGAGGCTCCATTACTGTGAACATCAACATCATCAGTTCTACTGCTGTCAGTGCAGCTCATCTGTTTTGTTTCTCAGTCTACAGGGTGGAGGTGGATTCAGGAGAGGAGTCTGTTCTGCTGCCATTTAAAACTGCAGCCTGTCTGCCTAAAGACGTCACAGTAACATGGAGACACAACACTGGGAGGACGGTCCATGCATGTTACAGGAAGGTCTTTATGTGTTCTGTAGATTTTAAGAACTGGTCTGGACACGATCAATATAAAGACAGAACGAAGATTGTGAAAGAAGGTAAATTTGGAGACTACAGTTTGATCCTGAAGAATCCAACAAAGAGAGACACAGGAACCTACAGCTGCACCGTTTACAAATATGGGTCAGGAAAAATCCTGACCATGAAACATGTGCTGCTTGATGTCAAAGGTCAGTGCAGTAAATATAGATCATATTCCATAGATAATATATTTAATAATGGAGTTTGTCCTTATTATGAGTTATTAATATGAAGGTTAGAATGAGGAAATATGTTGCAGGAATATAATATATAATAATAAAGAAAGAAATTATGTAATAAACAGTAGAAATACTAATTATAATTGACTATGAAGCAAAATGTATTTCCTGGGTTTTATGTAGAACTGTTACATTTTAATCAGTATCAGTATTCATCCTTTCATCCATCTATTGTTCAGACCCACTTATCCATTCATATGACATTGAGCTGTTGGTTCCTATAACCATTGACTGAGACTGGTGTTCAGTCCAGACTGGTCACCAGTTCATCATAGGACCGGTGGACCAGTATAATCCGTGTAAAATAAATATTAAATTACTGAAATTTGATGCTTCAGTTTAGTTTTTCAATTGCAGGATTAAACTAATAAATGTAATTGTGTCTATGATTTTATTACAGTATCAACTTATTGTGAAAACAGTCAGAAACTTCTCTTTAATTATATTCTAACTTTCTTCTCTTCTCCATCCAGCTGGACCTGACTCTCTCATCATAGCCATAGACTTTGGTTCAGGATTCAGTGGCTACGCCTTCAATGTTAAACCCAGAAAGGAAGGAGGTGAGACCCAGATAAAGAGATGGAGTAATGGACTTGGACTAGACACCCCAAAGACTCCAACCTGCATCCTGTTTGATGAACACGGAGAATTTATGAAGTTTGGTTATGAAGCTAAAACAGCATTTAATAATATGAGAGGAGAAGAAGCTGAAAAACATTATTTCTTTGAAAACTTCAAGTGGAATGTCCTTAACACGGTAAGTAAAAGTAAAGAACTACAGATAAATGTTCTTCTTTTCTTGGATCCTATCATGTTTTCTATGAACACACCAGTTTTCTCATTTTGAAACTGAATCACTATATGAATTATCTGAGATATTTTAAACCTGAACTCTTCTCCTTTCACAGTTTTTCACCTGTTGTAGGTCTTAACACTGGATCTCTATAATTATAATAATATATCTTTCATTTCCAGTTGTAGTCTAATAGCTTTTTTTTGTTTTGTTTTTTCTATTGGTGGTCTTTATTCATCAGTAATTTGACAGTAAGGGGGGAAAGACAAGCAGCAAAGGTAGAGAGGACTCAAACTCATTATGTTTGTGTCGATGTCTATAGCCTGTAGGGGGCGTCACTGCGCCAGGCGACACCATTAGTCTGATAGTTTTTGCACAAACAGCATTTCAGAAAAGCAGAATTTTACCTAGGGTCTCATTTATAAAAAAAAATCCACATGTATCATAGTAAATGTGTAGGTACGCCCAAAATCCAAAAATATTCCTTGTCAAAAAAAAGCCTGATTTCTAAAAACATTTGCATTCACACCAGAAAGCAACTTCCCCCTTATAAATCACACCTGCACCTCTTGGCATGCAAAATTCCTCCTCAGATTCCTCCTCAATGCAAATGAACTCATGAATAATGAGGTGTATTTAAATGCATCACCTGACTCAGACTATTGTGTGAAAATCTGTTCCTCCTGTGTCGGGGCGTCACTGCAGCCAGAGAGGCGGATCCGACCATTTTCATGGCACTTCTGGTCGATTTCTCAGTGAAACAACTCGTATAATCATGTTAAAGTTGTAACTTTCACTTTTATTGGCAGCTGCTCTTAAAGAACAACAATAACAACATTGTAAAATAAATAAATAAACTAGGTTTTTGTGGAGGTCTTCTTACACAGTTGTGTGTTTTTTCTAATCGCCAAGAGAATCAGTCTTTTTCCAACTTTTGTCACTTAAGCCTGACAAATAAGTCAGTCACCAAAAACGGTTTGTGTGTTCTGGTGTGTTCATAGAAAACATGATTGGATCCAAGAAAGAAGAACATTTATCTGTAGTTATTTAGTTTTACTTACCATGTTAAGGACAAAACACATTGTGTGTATTTATAATTTTTCATTGCCAATATAAGAGGAGGGAAGCTGGCTGATAGCAGGGCACAAAGATTAGACTTCCTGAATAGATGAGAGAGTAGGCTTTCTGGAAAATCTTGTTCTAATGAAAAATATGACAGATTACTGGAGAAAATAAATTTCTAGTTGCTCATTTTTGGTCCACACATAACAATCATTGAGAATTTGGAAACATTTGCTCTTTATTTATCAAGGTTAAGGGGGGATCCAAATATTTCAGCTGTCCGAAATAATTTGTTAATGTTATTGAGGGAGAAATTATTTTTACCGAAAAGTTTTATTTCTCTCTTCATGAACAACAAATGCTGTGAATATGGAAACCTTTGCTCTTTATTTGCTAAAGTTATGAGGGGGGAACCAAAAATTTCAGCTCTCTTCCCATAGTTACCTTTTATTGAAGTCTTGGAAAGAGAAATATCAAGAATATTTTTAAAATGTAACTTATTAACTGTTAGAGAACCTAAATCAACAAGCACAGCACAGCAAACCTACAGAACTAAAGAGAACACACAAAGGACTCAAATGTATTTTCTGCTGGTGGGCAGCAGAAAAAGCAAAAAAATACACACACACACACACACATATACACTGCTCAAAAAAATAAAGGGAACACTTAAACAGGTGTTTAACACTTAAAGTGTTCCCTTTATTTTTTTGAGCAGTATATATATATATATATATATATATATATATATATATATATATATATATATATATATATATATATATAGTATATATCTATTAAATAAACACAGAATCCATCTCTGATTTGTTGTTTTAACCTGTAAAATCTGTTATTTCATATTTAAATCAAACAGAGAAACCTAAACAGAAAAATAATTGCTGTTCGGCACATTAAAAAAATAAGTTTCTGCTTGGACTAACAGTAGTTCACCATCAGTAGATTTGATAAACTAACCTGGGTTTGAATATAAACTAACAGACTGAACCTGTTCACAGAGATACTGGAGGAAGATAATCTACACAGCTAACGATAAGTGGATGTTGACCCAGAAGGTTCTTACTGAAGTTCTGAGATTCCTGAAGGACGATGCTCTGAAAACCATCAGATCTCATCCAGAAGGTGGAAAGTTCACAGCTGATGACTTCACCGGGTGCTGACTGTTCCTGACATCTTGAAGGATTTTTGGAAAAAGTTAATAATAGAAGCTGCAACTCTGGTAACATCATGTTTTTAAAGTCAACATCAGCTCTGAAATGTTCAGCAGAATCAGACTTTTGGTTTCTCCTCCAGGCTGGTCTTGTAACAGAAGAAACTAAAAGCAAACTGATGTTTGTTTTGGAGTCAGAAGCATCTTTGACCTGGTGTTTGAAGCTTCAGTCTGATGGTTTCATCACACAGAACCACAGCAGAGACTCACAGGATCAACCTGCAGGAGCAGCAGAACCTGATACCAGCTGTAACGGTACTGTGTCTATAACGTCTGGCATACAAGCATTTGACAGATTTCGGTCTGTATTACAGGACAACTGTAATATATGAATGGATTCTTTAGGTGATCTGTTTGGACTAATTGTTTGGAATCAAATCATGTAAAAGTATTTATTACATTTTTGTTCCTAAATGTTTCACCCATCTTTAAAACCAACCTGAGAAATTATAATTTCCTCCTCAATCTAATAACTGATTGTTTCAATCTTGACCCAGAATCTGGGAATAAATCTTTTAAATCACTGAGGGGGAATTTTGCTTCACTCTTTATTGCTGAATAATTTTAATCCAGCCACATTGGAGAGTTTTCCAGTATTACTTCATATTTGAGGCGATGTCTCAGCATCTTAAACAGATTTTTAACCAATCAGGGGCAGACTTCCTGGTTTCCTTCAGCTTTTCTTGAGTCTATCAGATTTTCTTATAAATCTTGGATATCATCAGACCTCTTGTGGACCGGGCCTTTATGAAACTAGTTTCTGGTCTTAAACTTTCCCATGAAGGTCAGTTTTACCAAGTCTGTCTCTTTTTCTTATTGTTGAATTATCAGCTGCTTTTGGTTTTCCAAAAACCAGAATGAAGGTCACAAGAGTTTGGGTTTTTTCGGCTGACCTTTGGACATCTGCGGTCGTTTAAGTTATACAAATAAATTTGACATTGACTTGAACTCTGACCTTGACTGAGGCAGTGAGGCCTGCAGACCTTTAGATATTTCTGGTTTCTTCTTCTTCTTTGAGTCGTTGATGTTGGAGTCATTTTGGTTGGTCAGTTTCTCCTGTGAAGGTTCATCACTGTTCACTGTTTTCTCTATTTATGAATAATAACTTTCACTTTGTTCACTGAGGCTCTACCACCTTAGAAATGACTTTCTAACTTTATTTAATTTCACTTTGGAGTCAAAAGAGTATTTTTGAATTTGAACTTCTAGACTGATCTCAATAACTTGGTTTTTCATTTGTTCTTAACTTTATTTAGAATAAACCATGACATCGCCTACTTCATGTTGTTAGGCAGGTTCTGTTTACCTGATTTCTTGATTCTGATGGTTTAACAGTAATCAGATCTGGGTTTAGTACTGAAATTGAATTTAAAAATGTGGCTGAATGGTTAATTAGAATTTAGTCTCAAACATGATGCTGGATAAAAGTTAGAAAACTGATGATTTGATACGAAAACCAAAAGAAACAGGAAGCAACAGTTAAATTTAAGTTTTCTACACAAACTCATAGATGTTCCGTCATTGATATCATTTAAAATAACAATCTGGTTATGTTTTAAATAACATAACCAGATTGTTTTTACAACATGGTTAAATAACACCAGGTTGTTAAATACCCAATAAAATGTTTAAATATTTTATTGGTTTGTTAAAATACTTTTAAGGTTTTTTAATTATCAATGTGTTCATGTAAAACCAGCAGAGCTGTTGTTTCAGATAATCTATCATTATAATTAAACATGACTGTAAACCGATCAGAATAATTGATAAATTATTAAAGGAGAGTCAGACTATCTTTAATGTGATCATGATCGCTTGATTTTCAGGTTTTCTAAAGATTTTATTTTTCATGACATTTCTTTCTGCTTCACTATTTGACCATTTTCAGATAATTTTGTCTTTACTTCTTAACTCTGGCCATCAGAAAAAGCCCCTGAACTTAAAATGTACATCAGTGATCATCAATAACTTTGTGATAAAAATAACATAGATATCACACATGGGCCCATACTCTCTGTCTCACCCTGGAGGGGAGAGCCTGCAGTTCAGCGCACCCGAGTTTCATCTTCCCATTATCCTGGAGCTTAAGAGGAGCAGACTGCCAGCACTTCGACGCCTGAGTATTTGCCAGTAATGGTACTCTGGCAAACCCCCCTCAGAGGAATCAGAGTTTTATTTTATTTTGCATAAAATAAAACTTTGAAAAATAAAATAAAATGGTATGCGATTTTATTCTTTTCAGATAAGCTGAAATATACTCAGTATTGTTGTAAATTTTGTACAAAAAGGTAAAAATCTACATTGACGTCACATGAACCATTGACATCACTGTTCATGAAGTGCTTGAAGGAGGATTTCTGAAGGAGCTGCATAAAGCTTCAGGAAATGATACGGGAGGACAAACTGTGGACAGAAAATTTAAAGAGTTCCTCAGAGACATATTCTCTCCTTCAATCTGGGATGAGTATGAAGAAAAGTATCCCAGGGAGGTGAGAAGAATTATGTATGACTTCACACTTTTCAAAAGAAAAGATCAATCTAGGAATGATGGCTCAGAAAAAACAGGACATGGAAGAATACTTTAATTGAGTTCAAGGAGCATCTTATGATGATGGAGTAATCAAAATATCAAAGCAGAAACTGAGATCTTTCTTTGAAGAGAGTCTGTGGAGCATCACTAAGAGTCTCAGAGGAATCTTGTACCAAACAGCGAACACTAAATACATTCTGTTAGTGGGAGGTTTTACTGAAAGTCAGTATCTACGGAGACACGTTATTGATGAGTTTATTGACAAGTGCAAAGTTCTGTGTCCATTTAGGCCCCAAGAAGCCATTTTGAAAGGAGCTGTAGAGTTTGGAAGAAACCAAGGTGCAGTGGCATTAAGAAAAAGTGCCTATACTTATGGAGTACATCTGTCAGAGCGGTTTAAGAAGTCGAAGCACAGGGCGGACAAGAAATACAAAAACAAAGATGGAGTCTTCTGTGGTGATCTTTTTGGCAAACTAGTTGAAATTGATGAGGATGTTGGTTGGAATGAAACCAGAGCACTCACAGTATATCCTTTAGAAAGAGACCAAACAAAAATAATTATTGGATTTTATCGCACAAAGAAAAAAAATCCCATGTATGTGGATGAGGCAGATGTGGAAAAAATTGGCTCATTTGTTGTTGAGTCACCGGACACCATGGGCGTAGGTTTGGGTATGGACGGTCGTGACATGTCACGACCAATATTCAAGGGATATAAAATAGTCCCGACCAATTTTTGCCATATTAATTACAAAAAAAGAAACAGATGTATTCTTTAACAAAAACAAAATAAATAAATGAAAATCTACATTGATTAGTTCAGTAAGTTCTAAGGTCCCACCAAAACTTAGACCAAACCTACGCCCTTGCCAGACACATCACTTGGACTGGACGTCAGATTGATCTAGAGATAAAGTTTGGCTTCACAGAACTGATGGTAACAGGACTGACAGGGAGTCAGGATCAGTACATATGGTCAGCCTAAACTTCATGACAATTAATTCTGATATACAAACAAGAGCAAAAAAGAAGACACAAAAAAATTAAGAAATGTCAAAAAGGCCTGATTAATGATGGGGATATTATCTTTTAATAGAATAGGCTGCACATTTTCCCAATGCTCCACTGTAGAGCTGCGGTCTCCCAGCCAAGTTTCCACCCCATAAATGACCCCTCCTCACCCACAGATTAGCAACCGCTGCAATTAGCAAACACTTGGTGGTACCATGTTTCTCAACCCTGGTCCTCTAGGCACACTGTCCTTCAAGTCTCAGATGTTTTCCTGCTTTGGCACACTTGATTCAGACCGTTGCAGTTTAGCAAAATCTTAATAATCACCCATCAATTGACATTATGTGGTCAGAACATGTAATCATTTCTACTATCCAAGAATCTGTATGAAGCCCAATAGCTCTGGAGAGCTGAATACCAAGCAGGCCAGGTGGCATGGGTGGGCATTGGAGGGCATTGCCCGCCCATAAAGTCAGCTGTGCCCAACCTGGACTGGAGGCTGTTTTTTTTTTTTTACCTCAGAGTGGCCAACTATCTCGATTTGATGCAGTAGAGGCTTCCGCACTTCCCATATCTGTGGGGTAGTCACTTTTTTCCGCCGTTACAACTGTTTAGTCATCATCACATCGTAATGTGTTTTTCCGAGCCACCTTTAAACGCAACATGAATGCTAAGACGCTTGCACCGGGTTTACATCTGTGACAGGGAAACATGCTGCTGTGCAGAGCTGCACAGGTGTATGTCAGAATAATGGCAGCAAACCAGCAAAATGCAAAGAACTTTGCACAGTTTCTCCTCCCCCAAACTTATACTGAGTGAGTTTAGTAATTCTGTCAGATGCAGGTTAGGTTAGCTAAAAGATGACTAGCTAATGCCAATATATCAATTTAAGCTTGTTTACGTTCAAAAGTGGGTAGTACAGGTTACATTTACTTTGGCAACTTTTTGGGGGAAAAAAGGTACTTATATGAGTAATTTTACTGCACTGTACTGTTGTCATTTACTTCAGAAATAATTGCTACGTAGATTGATTTTGCATTTAAAGAAATAAACTTCAGAGATTGGAAATGTTAGATTCTTAGATTTTTGCTACATATGAGCTAATGTTTATGTAAATTTGAACATAATTACTCAACATTTTATACATGTCATTGTTTACATCCTTATTGTTTATTATGTACTAATAAACATGGTTATTTTATTTGAAAGGTTACATAATGGTTTGCTTGTATTCATATTAAAGTAAAACCTTGTTTACCATGCCCCCTCAAAATAAGCCGATGCCCCCTGCTAAACTGGAGCCAGGGCTGATAAAACAATAAAAATGGTTAAACATCCAAGAAGATGAATACTTTGTACAGCCACTGTAACTTGAAGATCTGATTGAACATTTTCTTTTGGTTTCAGATTGCAACATGTTTGCTGAATGTATCACAAAGTGTATCAAAACCTTCACCAGCATGTTTGACCAGTAAAACAAGTTATCAGTTCTGTACTTTCAGTTTAAGATGCTTCTTGTCATTAAAGAGCCTCAGCTTTAATAAGCTTTACGTTTAATAAGTAAAGCTTATATAGAGCTTATATAGAGAGCATAAAAAAGCTCTCTAAGCTTTTATAAGAAAAGCTTATAAAAGTTTTATAAGCTAATAAAACTTAAGCTTATAAAAGCTCTAAGTAAAGCTCTATAAGTGCTTTACTTATAGAGCACTTGTTATACACAAATAGAACAACTGCAGCAATCAGTGGAGTTCTTGTATGGTTGGTGACCTCTCTTGGATTTTCCAGGCTGCCAACAGAGGGTGCAGATGACTGGAGCGGATGATCACTGGAGGATGGACCTGAGAGGTGGGGTACATCCGGGACAGGTCGCCAGCCCATCACAGAGCAACACAGGACAAACAATCATGCACACAGACACTCACACCTAGAGAGAATTTAGAGAAAGTGTTGATGGAATGTGGGAGGAAGAACCTCACTATTTGTTGAGGCACAGAACCATTTGCTAGGGAAACCAGTTTTTCTTCTTTGTTCTAAAATAAAATGACATCAGACCGATGTAGTGCTTTATTAGCACACTCAAAGATGCTTAACATGAAATCAGTCATTTCCATTCAAGCACACATTCACACAGTAATGATAGCACTACCTGGGGTAGTGTGACTGAACATCTAAATTAGATCTGTACATACTATACATACATATAATAAAACAGGATTTACTAAGAGACATTTCTGTTTCATTGGTCACCTGACATTCACACTATGTATTTATAAGAGATTAAATATATCTATATGTGGTTTCTAAGTGAAATTACCTTTAGCTTACTTCATTGTGAGAATGAAGATAAGAGACATCTGTTTGTTCAAAGTAACAAGAGTATTAATTATGATACCATCCATGATATTACATATTCTTTAATTGTCCCAGAAATTACAGAATTAGTCCTGAATTGTTGGATTAAGTGCACACATAAGTATGTCCATTATTAGTCCTCAAAAACAAACATAAATGACTGATGGTGTTGCTTTTTTCAAGAACACCACTGAGCTTATTAACAGAAATGTTCTTTAAGTAGTTTTGCGTGTCCCTCTGCAATTATCCAGCTGTACATATGAGATAGGTGATAAAGAAAGGTGCTTTGATGTCAACTCTGGCCAATATAAATAATTATCAACCAAAATCAATGTTATTTTTGGATGATTTATGTTTAATATCACCTTTAGTTCTTTTTATGCAATGTGCTGACCTCTGAACACTTTATAACTTTTGTATGTTTTAGCTCTGATTTATTGGATTGATAAGTAAAAATGTCTTTAGTCTAAAATATAAAGTACACCTACTCTATAAAACAACTTAATTTTATTACTCTGCTTGAACTAATGAATTTACCTGGAGTTACAACTGTATCACTTTCCTGTTGCTCTGTTTTGTTTTGTTCAAACTGGATGCGTCACAGATGACATTCATAATAATCAAGATGTCATTTCGTTGAAGGGTTGGACTTCCAGTCAGTCCTGCCCAGTAAGAGAAAATATAAATATCTACCTGAAACACCTGCCTCTCAGTTCCTGATTCTTTTCCTCAACACAACACAACCTGCAGGACCTGTTCCAGCAATGGGGGAATCTTACATTATAAGTATAGACTTTGGAACAACATACAGTGGATATACCTTTAGTTTGACATCCAGAGACGAAGAAGTAAACCCTCATGTGAAGTTTTGGGGTGAAGAAGTTGGACTAGAAACCCCAAAGACTCCAACCTGCATCCTGTTTGATGAACATCAACAATTTGTCAGCTTCGGATATAAAGCCAAACAGACTTACTTAAAAACATCAGGCAAAGATGGCAGAGCAATGTTCTTCTTTGATTGCTTTAAGATGTCACTCTATGGCAAAGTGAGTAATAAATATTTATCAACAATGATATAATTGAGCTTTGTAATCACTGAAGTACATTTTATATCTTACATTATCATTAGAATGTTATGGCTACAGAAAAATGCTTTAAATTTAATTCAAACCATTAAACTACATTTTAATATCTTAAGATATTAAAACAATATGTAAATAAAATTCTGACAGTGCAGGATTTTCTCTTCAGTATGATGATCTCTTTCTGCTTCTCTTCATTGAACTAATATAATTATCAAATATCTCTAGAGAGTCAGCACAGACTTGACAATCAAAGCAGCCAATAGGAGGGAAATGAAGGCTCTGAAGGTTTTTACAGAAGCTTTAAGATTCCTGAAAGATGACGCTCTGAAGACCATTCAACAAAACACTGAAGGAAAGAAGTTCACAGCCTCTGACTTCACCTGGGTTCTGACGGTTCCTGCAATCTGGGATCATTCAGCCAAACAGTTCATGAGAGAAGCTGCAACTCAGGTAAAACCCACAGACTGTTATACACCACAGCGGTACCATGTCCTTATTGTTTCAAAAATATGAGTCTTTTATCATTGTTTGCAGGCAGGAATTGTGTCAGAGGGAACTAAACACAATCTGGTGTTTGCTCTGGAACCAGAAGCAGCTTCAGTCCACTGTAAGAAACTACCATTAGAGGGTTTCATAGCAGAAAACCGTGGTGAAAGCAAACTGGACCAATCTCCAGGAACTCGGTACATCGTTGTTGATTGTGGAGGTATGACATTTTCAATGGTGGCTATTTTAAATGAATATGAGGATTAAAAAAAAAAAATGGTTATATTGGGATGCACAGTGGTCCAGGATTTTCTTTCTGCAAAGTAACAGTTCCACCAACTGCATCACCACTGTTAGAATTTTAGCTGTTGGGGAAAAAATAATTCTCTGTTTTTTATTTCTGTCTCTATTAGCTATTTGCATGCTCATATATATATATAAATATATATATATATATATATATATATAAAAAAATTCCCTTCTCACCCACCGCAGGTGGTTCTTATCCTCTGAGCTCGGCTCCTCTACCAGAGGCCTGGGAGCTTGAGGGTTCTGCACAGTATCTTGGCTGTGCCAAGGACTGCACATTTTTGGACTGAGATGTCTGATGTTGTTCCTGGGATCTGTTGTAGCCATTGGTCCAGTTTGGGGGTGACTGCCCCGAGGGCCCCGATGACCACAGGCACCACTGTGGTCTTCACCTTCCAGGCCCTCTCCAGTTCCTCCCTGAGGCCCTGGTATTTCTCTAGTTTCTCGTGCTCCTTTTTCCTGATGTTGCAGTCGCTTGGTATTGCTACATCTACCACAACGGCTTTCCTCTGTTGTTTATCCACTATGACAATGTCTGGTTGGTTCGCCATTACCATGGCGAACCATATATATATACATATGTATATATATATATATAGAGTGAACCCTCACTATATCACGGTTCACCTTTCATGGTCTCGCTGCTTCACGGATTTGCATCGTGCATTGTGTTCTGCATTCTGATTGGCTAAACAGTCTCTCAGCTTCTTCTCTACCTGTGTGTCAATGGACCTTACCACAGGGGCCGCTTTTTATTGGCTGATGCCCATTCTACGTGGTCACTTGCGTGGCCGTCTCACAAACACACTTAGCTTCCCGTTAGCTAAGTACAGCATAATGGCAGAACTGATACAACTTCTACACCTTGAAGCCTGTCTGCTACACAGTCTTACGTTACCTAAACAGATCAATATGCAATGTGTCTGTATCTGACATGCACTAAAGATTTTATTTTAGCAGAAAAGGCTTTGGACTAAACTGTTACTCGTGTTAGCCACGCTAGCACCAAGTACAGCTAGTCAATCAACCATCTGTGTTCAGGGAAGCGCTGATTAATAATCGAGAAATAAATATCAAGCCTGGAAACTTGATACCGTAACGGACTGAATGTTATGTTTTTAACGTAATCTTTGCTCGTCTTGCGGGGCGCAGGCGGTTGCCATGGTAACAGGTGTGCTTAAACTACAAAGAGAGAGAGAGAGTAAAAAGGTAGGAGTGGTTTTGAGTTGATCACCTGTTCAGGTTATTTTACCTTTGTTTACCTTTGCTGTGGCGCATTACAGCCGCTGTAGTTTCTAAACGTTGGACTAATTACCTCGTTTGTTTGTGAGTTTACGTCATTCACAACAAACATTACATAAAACAAATATATCTCATAAAATTTTAACAAACAAATGGCTTCTACCATGGTAATTATGTGAAATTAAATTAATTATATCCCAACTTCAGAAGATTTGCCTTTACCTTTACAGAGCTCTTTGGTTCCTCCTATCAGTCTGTAGCTTCTCATATTGACGTCATCAAACCAAATTTCAGATCTACCATAACTGACTGACACCTGCTGGCCTCAGGTTTGCAACCAGCTTATGACTGAGAAACCAGTAACCTCCTCCCAGATGATGACATGAACTTGTTAGTTCCTCTGTCCATTGTAGTAGCTGATATATTGTGAAAATCCGGTAGAAATGATGCACTAATCGAGTCATGTTTACATAGAAACAACGCGCTGCGAGGCTTTGCTTGTGAGACTTGCGGTCGGAGCTTGGTAAGGTCCATAACGTTGCGGTTTATTATGTACACGTACGTTAAACAGCTTGCCAAATTTAACATAATCGATGGTGGCATGTCGGTTTATAAGAATCTTTTTGCCCAGAAGAAAAAAGAGCCACAACAGGTACCGATAACTATGTTCTTCTCTCGAAAAAAAACACACCTGCACCGCGAGTTTTAGAAGGAAAAAAAAGACGCTGAGCGGAGTCAGGATGCAGCAGCTCAGACAAAAAAGCAGTGAAATACACGAGAGTCACTATTTGTCCTACTGTACTTTGTATTTTTTTTTCATAATCATTTTTTCATTTTCTCCCGTTTTAATCCAATGACTCGGATTGCGGTGGGGCGGCGCTGATCTCCGCAATTTGGGCACGGGGATCCGCCTTCAATTCATATTGATGATTAAAATTATTATTTTACAGTACAGTAGTTATTTGTAAAAAAAAAAAAAAAAAAAAAAAGTTTATACAGTACTTTTATTGGTTAAACAAATGTTTGGGCCTGTAAAAAGGTTTTGTTCTTTGGTTTCAATGTATTATGGAATATTTTATTGTATAATAATATGACACATTCTGACACATTCTAATAATAATATTGTATAATAATATAAAAACACTAGCATGGTTTGTATCATTGAATGAAAAGTCCTTTTGAACTCCTTATGTTCCCCATAATCATGTTTTAATTGTAATATAATATTTTGATGTTTTATAAATTAAATGTAATCAAAAAAATATGTTACTTTAAAATTTGTTTGAAAGGGAAGTCAAGTTCATAAAATGCATTATTTAGTCTTCTTCCCTTCTTTGTCTGAAGAAGTGGTCTCAAATTGCAGTCCTCGGTGGCCAGAGTTGTGCAACTTTTACACATCTCTGCTTCAGCACACCTGGCTCCAATATGAACTGATTAGCAGAGCTAAGCTAGTGAGGCAGTTTCACCATTGAATTCAAGTGGGTAGGACAAGACACACTTCTAAACGTTGCAGGACTCTGGCAATTAAGGAATGCAGTTTAAGATCATTAATGTGAAGACTTCCACTTTGTATGTTTCAGGGGGAACCATTGACATCACTGTTCATGAAGTTTTTGAAGGAGGATTTCTGAAGGAGCTGCACAAAGCTTCAGGAAATGATAGGGGAGGACAAACTGTGGAAAGAAAATTTAAAGAGTTCCTTAAAAACATATTCTCTCCTAAAATCTGGGATGAGTATGAAGAAAAGTATCCCAGTGAGGTTAGAAGAATTATGTATGACTTCACACTTTTCAAAAGAAAAGATGAAGATATGGAAATAATCTGTCCAATGAATCTGGGAATGATGGCTCAGAAAAAACAGGACATGGAAGAATTTTTTAAACAAGTCCAAGGAGCATCTTATGATGATGGAGTAATTAAAATATCAAAGCAGACACTGAGATCTTTCTTTGAAGAGAGTCTGTGGAGCATCAATAAGAATCTCAGAGAAATCTTTGACAAAACCCGCAGCATTAAATACATTCTGTTAGTGGGAGGTTTTGCTGAAAGTCAGATTCTACGGAGACACATTACTGATGAGTTTATTGGCAACTGCAAAGTTCTGTGTCCTTTTAGGCCCCAAGAAGCCATTTTAAAGGGAGCTGTAGAGTTTGGAAGACACCAAGGTGCAGTGGCATCAAGAAAAAGTCTCTATACTTATGGGGTAGGTACCTCAGAGAGGTTTAATCAGTCAAAGCACAGAGAAGACAAGAAATACACAAACAAAGAGGGGGACTGGTGTAGCAACATTTTTGTAAAACTGGTTGAAATTGATGATGATGTTGGTTGGAATGAAACCAAAGAGTACTCCTTTTATCCTGTAGAAAGAGACCAAACACGGATAAATTTTCATTTTTATCGCACAAATAAAAACAATCCCATGTATATAGATGAGCCAAACGTGGAAAAAATTGGCTCATTTGTTGTTGAGTCTCCTGACACTTCAATTGGGATGGATCGTTTGATCGCCCTAGAAATGAAGTTTGGCTTTACAGAAATGACAGCAACAGGCACTGACAGAGAGTCAGGATCAGTACACACAGTCAAGCTAAATTTCATGACAAATTAATTATAGAATACAAACACGCCAAAATTAAAATGCAAGGAACAAGATGCACAGTACAAACATGTAAGAAATCTAAATTGGCCTTACTTTAATATTTAATTTGAGTTTACAATACCAAATTATTAAAACTGTCCATCTAAGAAAAGTAAAATATTAAAAAGTATAATATATTCAAATATTAACCCTTGTGCTGTTTTCACCCTTCTAAAAGTTTAGAAGAAAAGGCTGAAAAATTCTAAAGAGACAGAAAAAATGAAAAGTGATCTGGCAATCTGCATTAATAAATGTAAAAAACTACCAGTAAGCCTGGAGTCTGAGATCAAAATGATTTGCAGGTAACAGGTGGAACAATCAGTTCTCCAGAGTGACATTGCTGTTGATAATTCAGGGCTTCGCACACAGTCTGTCCAAAAAAGTCACACACCATTTTTTTCTTGGACTACCTTTAGTTGTGATTACAAAACATGTTTCCTCTGGCATTATTGCTAAAGACTCCTGCAATGTTATAACCATTATTTCTATGTAGAGTTGTGTAACGGTTTTGCCAAGATCTTGTAGAAATTATGGGAGAATCTGACCACAGTGCAAATGACCATTGGACCATCTAAAATGCATCTTCATTTAAAAAATAAGAAGCTACTCACTGCATCAATTAGGGTTAAAAAACGTTAAAAGCTAAAACATAATCATCCACACAGTAATTATGCAAAGCAGGATTTTAATTATTTACTAATCTAGGTGGTGACTTCTTTTAGATGGGTATGCAAGAAATTCAATTTTGAAACCTACACTGAACAAAAATATAAACCTCCCATGTCAAATATAAGAGTTTTATGACCATTTGTGTTACACAACAAATAGAGAAACTCAAAATATATTTCTTTTTCGCATTGATAACATGGTTGTATGGCCATTTGTAGCAGATTGACAGTCCTTTCAATTTGCTCCTGCATAACTTGCAACACCTGAGGCATTATGACTTGTGACAAAATTTGACATGGATGTCCTTTTATTGTGGATTGTCCAGTTGTTCATTTTGTCTGAACTGTCAACTGAGTAATGCTCACTGACAGTAAGTTGAATTAAGAATTAAACACAAATAAAGGGAAATATTAGTTTTGTACAATAAAATGTCAGCAAATGCTCATTTACAGTTGTTAACTTACATGGCAACAATATTTGACATGTGGTGTTTATATTTCTGTTGACTATACATAAGATACAGTCAGCAAGCAGTCAATAAAGACAAACAAAATGTGAAGAAATATCTTTCCATCCAGAAGTTTTGCTTAAGCATTTTAGCTAAATATAATATTCAAAGATGTAGGTGCTTACAAGAAAAAAAAACAAAAAAATTGAGGATTGAAGTAAAGATTTCTAGAACTTTTTTTCAGTCTATCTTTGCCTGTTTTTCACATGTAAATGGAACAAGTCCTAAAAACCGTTTTAATACAGAGATCAATAAAATAAGTCCTGTTCCCTTTACATATTTGGTGGAGGGGGGTCAAAGAAATGCAATTCACACTAAATTAGTTTGTTCTCCTTTAGTTCAAAGATGGCCACTTCTGTCTTTTCTGAATGTAAAAGCAGTACAATAAATAATAATCCAGGCTGCAATATATTTAAGAGATGTGATGTTGATTTTCTTTGTTCTGCTTTATGAATAAAAATAGTTGAGTATCATCAGCATATACATCCTGCAGTGTGCAAAAAAACGAAGCAACATGTAGACTAGTGTAAAGAATATAATGAGAACATTTAAGTTTTGTATTTCTATTTCTTTCATGCATTTATGATGTAAAATAATTCAGCTGTAATAAAACTTATTCTTTCTACCAATTTTCTTCTGTTTTAAAATTTGTGGAAAAAAACTGAACATTGTTTTTTAATATTCTCCTGCAAGGTTGCAGGTTAATGTACTTCAGAAATCTAACATTGCTTTGACCTACTTTTCACATAAAGTAAAAATAAAAACCTAAATAAAATATACATGTTTTCCCAATCGTTTTTGCTTTCCTGTTTTTGAATAAAAACAAAGTCACTGTTTGGAGTTCATGATCCTATCTCCTTGGAGTTCCATTGTCAGATTTAGTTTTGGTTTTATTCTTTATCTTTAGTCTGTTTGGTCATTTCCAGGCTCCTTGAAGTGAATTCTGGTTGAGTTATTTACTGTAAGCTCCTCAACTCATGTAGTCATACTTCCCTTCTTATTCATTCACTCCCCTCTCAAATCCTTTTGTTGAAAAGATTCATGAATCATTTGTGCCTCCTGCTGTTTTCATGTCTACTTTTTTAAATATATATTTACTACAACAGTAATATGCTCTTTAGGTGTAAAAACACCAGTAAACTCTATATTATAGACAGTAGCCGCGTGTGGCTCAAGTCTGACCTTTTTTGCCTGTATGTTACCGAACTAAAAATATAGATGCAAGAATTGTTTTTTTAAGAGACCCAGGGCACTTTTATATTAGATCCAACATTCATATTGTTAGGTAAATTGTATATATTATTATCAAATATTTGTTGTTTCATGTAGCTTTATAGTTTCACCTATATAATGTTCTTGTCTTATATGCCTTTATTATTTTCTTTTATTTCAGCATAAAGAATGTTTTTGTGTTGTTGAATTACTCTGTTTCCTTTCTCAAGAAGGCCTCTCTGAAGAAAAGCAGTGACAACCGTGTTCGACAGGGTTTATCACTCAGCAGAAACTTCTTCTTCCTTGACCTGTTAGATAGCTATAAAACCGTCGCTGTGAAGATGTACAACTTGCTCTGTTCTACTCTGTGTCTGGAACCGAATAATCTAGTGCAAAATACCATGTGTTTTAGTTAGTGATTGTCATTAACACTGCAACTAAGTGATGAAGCGTTTTGCCCCCACCCCTTAGAGTTGCAGTGTTGTCTGTGATAAAGACTCCGAAAGTATTAAAAAGAGAGGAGCGGACAAATGTGTTTTCAGAGCGGTTGGAGATTTGTGACTGGAAACACATCTCTATCCGTTCTCCTCGCGAGATGAAAAGAATCTAACTCTCTTGTCTTTTCTGTGTTTGTTATATTTGTCTTTAATAGGTGTCAAACCTGACACATATTGAGTCTAATTTTTCTTAAATCCTTTTGATAAGATTTGCTTCTGTGTTGATAAAGTTTTTTTTCCCTGACAAAACATGAACCGACAAGATCAATTAATCAAGTTTTAAATTAATCTTAATGAAAACACCTCATACATATGAATTGGTAGATGAAGCTGAGTTCTGTGTTGCAAAGAGGCAAAGGAGAAGCTGAAGTGTAAATGGTCAAGGAACCATTGTTTAAGCTCCTGACCAGTGTGATAGTTTCATGATTATTTCTGATGCCATATGCAACTGCAGGTTTCTTCGCTGCTATGTCACAGTTGAATCATTCAGCACCATTTCTTTCTTCCAGGACCTGATGATATTTTGACATGACAGCAGAATGATGAGCAGAGAGATAAATGCACTTGTGTCATAATTTGAGACAATGTCAATGTCATATTTTTATGTAATAAGATAATGATGTAATATCAATGAGCAATGGATCAACATGCAACTTTCATCAGCTTTGCATCAATATATTGAAGAGTTTCATCAATTTGGAGATGAAATGAAAAACAGGCAAAACAAATATTAAAGCTCCATCATGTCATTTTATTTTAAAAAATGTTTTTACATATTTGTTAAAACTGTCATTATATTGTGACAATATTATATGAGATATTTCTAGTATTACATGGAATTAAAACCTGATGTTGCTCCACAAAAACTCAACTTTTCAACATCTCAAATTCACATTTAAAGAAAAAACTATTCATACATTACATGTTATGAAGCAGAGAATGGTACAGGACATAAATATAGACCACGTGGAGTTAAACAAAGTGAAGTGATAATCAGAAGAGTTGTTAAGGAGTCAAAAATGAAGGGCCTAAAAAATGCTGAAGTAGCAGGTACATTTTTTCCCCATTACAACCCTTCTCAGGAACAATAATGTAAAACATTTACTGGGCCTTTCCTTTGAAAGAATCTGAACAGGAAGTTAGTGTTGATTTCCAATAAAGACAATCAGTAAAAAATGCAACCAAGAAAAGCAACAACTGGTTTCAGAGAAAAAGTAAAACTGCTAGACTGATCCAATCAGCTGACTTGTAGTAAACAGAAAATCAATGGAAAGAATTCAAGATTTTAAGAAATGCAACAAAGATGGAAAACAGAAAAGCATATTGGTAAGGTGATCAGAGGCATCAGAAATAAAGTTGAAAAAGATATATGTAAGTCATGACTTAATTCACAAGTAAATATAGATTATATGCTATTTAGTGCTATCTCTCCTCCACATTTCTATATCTTGTGAAAATAACCTCTTTATATTTCCTTGTATTAAATTTTTACTTTGTTTTAACTCCTCATTTAACTTGTTCCATAACTTTACCCCATGAATTGAAAAACAAAAGCTCTTTCTTGTTGTTCATAAACTATAAATCCTTAAGTTTGAGTAACCTCTTAAGTTAAATCAACCTTCTCTTTAAAAAACATGCTCTGTATGTGCTCAGGTAGCAGTTTATTAGATACGTTAAACATAATTTGAGCATTTTTAAATTCCACCAGCTCTTCAAATTTGAGAAGTCTAGATTTTAAAAAGAGAGTTTTACTGAAAAAGATCAGATTATATTTTAACTGTGGTCACTTTAAGCTCTCTTGTTGCCATCAGATCAGGAAAACAAATTTGACAAGAAGCTCCCTCCCACCATTCAATATTTATTACTCAGTCAAAATCTCACATTGGTACAGAATAACAGCCAAATACGTTAAGTTAAATTTTCTTGAATGCAATTACTCAATGCACATTAAAAGATAATATTACAGACATAAAATGAAATAAATAGTTTTATGCTCAATCTATGCAAATTTGGTAAAAAGGGAGTAATTCCACCACAATGTGTCATAAATTGAATGATACATTGTGTTTTCAGTTACTTACCCCTTGGAATATGGTCGACAAGAGGCGTTCAAACCTGCAACTTTCCTACAAAGCAGAATTTAACGGTCCTTTAAGGCTAACCTGAAAATGCTGCAGCCTTTTCTCTGTAAAATTTCCAAATTCCCCTGTTAAATCATATCAATCAATCAATCAATCAATCTTTATTTCAGACACAAAAGAGGTCCATAGTAAAAACAAAAAGAAAAGAAAAAGAAAACAAAAAGGAATATGACAGTCACTGAGCCACAAATAAATGATGACGCCAATGTTTCCACAATCTTGAGAAAAATCTCGCTGTACTAAAAACAGGGTTTACTAAAATTGCTATTATATTATTGTATGACACGGGTAATCTACACATACATTTATACATGAGATTCCTGAGCGCAGCTGCACATGTGGGAACAGCGTTATGTGCAAACATGTGGCTGGCACTGCTCCATCTAGGCACTTTGAGTAGGAGCCTCAGGCCATCATTGTATGCCACATAAAGTTTGTGCAGGCTACTTTTTTTATATCTTCGCCATAGATGGGCTGTGTAAAATGAAGTACAAAAAACTTTAAAAAGAGCTACCTTCACAGAGGATGAACACATACCAAACTTTCTAATCAAAACATTAGCCTGTGCATACATCATGCAATACTGCCTACGAATGTCACGATCATCAGATAGGTCATCAGTTATGTAATGTCCCAGATATTTAATTTCATTGCATATATTGAGGACAATGCCAGATAAAGAGAAGTCAGGGGTTATCAGATGCTTATCTGCTCTACTTCTAACAATCATGACATTGCTTTTCTTAGCGTTATATTTGACATCAAAATCACATCCATATTGGGAGCAGACCCTTAGTAATTGTTGAAGGCCAGCACTATATGGGCATAAGATTACCAAATCATCCGCATACATTATGTGATTGATTGTGCGGTCACCAACTACACAGCCTGTTTTACAACAATTCAGGCGCTATGAAGATGAGTTGAGTTCTTGACAGTTTTCACTCTAAAAACAGCATTGTTCAAATAAAGTTTTCATAAATCTAAACTCAATGATTTGATGTGCAAAACAACAAAAAATAATTTCTATCTGACTGTAATAATAAGATAATAATTTAGAAGAGTAAAACACACAAAGACAGCAATAAGTATTTCAGATGAAAGATAAACTCAGCAGCCTAATCTGTCCAGATTCAAGGTCAATTGCTTGCACTCTAATACAATTTCAGTGATGAAACAAGGCATTCAAATTCAGTGTAGCCAGTTGAATGAAAGTTTAATATCTAAGCAAACCCATGTGACTGCAGCGAGTTACTGACTTTGTACTGAACAAGCATGTAGATGCAGTGGATATTTGATTATGAGCAAGAGACGTAAAAATAATGTTATGTCAATGAAATGTAGCCCAGATGAACCAGAGCCAACCTCTGATGTTAAGAAATAACAGAGGTGGGTCACCTCTCATCCCTTTTTGATGAGAAGTGGATAACATGAACCAGAACAAGGTTACATACAGAGATTGTGGGAGCAATGGAAAGTTTGAAACTCCACATCAACATTAACTCAGGAACAACTTCACATCTAGAGACTGATGAGGTACAGCAAGGATACTAAGGTAGGTGGAAACCAGGAGGAAACATCATCATCTATACTCTCTGAAAATGGGTGTCAAGCCTGATATGGAAGCTCAGAAGAGCTAATTACTACAATGTTGATAACTGAAATTACTAGTGGGTAATTTACAGGAAACATGCTAGTCAACAGCTGCTGAAATAAATGTTGCAATAATCTTTCTTTGTGGAATTTCTATTTCCACAAATAGAAATAGAAATTTCTTTGACTATATTATATTTGTGAATATAATATATTCACATTATATTATACACTGCTCAAAAAAATAAAGGGAACACTTAAACAACACAATATAACTCCAAGTAAATCAAACTTCTGTGAAATCAAACTGTCCACTTAGGAAGCAATACTGATTGACAATCAATTTCACCTGGTGTTCTGCAAATGGAATAGACAACAGGTGGAAATTATTGGCAATTAGCAAGACACACTCAATAAAGGAGTGGTTCTGCAGTTGGGACCACAGACCACTTCTCAGTACCTATGCTGTCTGGCTGATGTTTTGGTCAGTTTTGAATGTTGGTGGTGCTTTCACACTCGTGGTAGCATGAGACGGACTCCACAACCCACACAAGTGGCTCAGGTAGTGCAGCTCATCCAGGATGGCACATCAATGCGAGCTGTGGCAAGAAGGTTTGCTGTGTCTGTCAACATAGTGTCCAGAGGCTGGAGGCGCTACCAGGAGACAGGCCAGTACACCAGGAGACGTGGAGGAGGCCGTAGGAGGGCAACAACCCAGCAGCAGGACCGCTACCTCTGCCTTTGTGCAAGAAGGAACAGGACAAGCACTGCCAGAGCCCTGCAAAATGACCTCCAGCAGGCCACAAATGTGCATGTGTCTGCACAAACGGTTAGAAACCGACTCCATGAGGATGGTATGAGGGCCCGACGTCCACAGATGGGGGTTGTGCTCACAGCCCAACACCGTGCAGGACGCTTGGCATTTGCCAGAGAACACCAGGATTGGCAAATTCGCCACTGGCGCCTTGTGCTCTTCACAGATGAAAGCAGGTTCACACTGAGCACATGTGGCAGACGTGACAGAGTCTGGAGACGCCGTGGAGAGCGGTCTGCTGCCTGCAACATCCTTCAGCATGACCGGTTTGGCAGTGGGTCAGTAATGGTGTGGGGTGGCATTTCTTTGGAGGGCCGCACAGCCCTCCATGTGCTCACCAGAGGTAGCCTGACTGCCATTAGGTACTGAGATGAGATCCTCAGACCCCTTGTGAGACCATATGCTGGTGCGGTTGGCCCTGGGTTCCTCCTAATGCAGGACAATGCTAGACCTCATGTGGCTGGAGTGTGTCAGCAGTTCCTGCAAGATGAAGGCATTGAAGCTATGGACTGGCCAGCCCGTTCCCCAGACCTGAATCCGATTGAGCACATCTGGGACATCATGTCTCGCTCCATCCACCAACGTCACGTTGCACCACAGACTGTCCAGGAGTTGGCGGATGCTTTAGTCCAGGTCTGGGAGGAGATCCCTCAGGAGACCATCCGCCACCTCATCAGGAGCATGCCCAGGCGTTGTAGGGAGGTCATACAGGCACGTGGAGGCCACACACAATACTGAGCCTCATTTTGACTTGTTTTAAGGACATTACATTAAAGTTGGATCAGCGTGTAGTGTTATTTCACTTTAATTTTGTGTGTGGCTCCAAATCCAGGCCTCCATTGGTTAATAAATTTGATTTCCATTGATGATTTTTGTGTGATTTTGTTGTCAGCACATTCAACTTTGTACAGAACAAAGTATTCAATGAGAATATTTCTTTCATTCAGATCTAGGATGTGTTATTTGAGTGTTCCCTTTATTTTTTTGAGCAGTGTATAATGTGAAGTAGAATCTTTGAAGGATCCTATTTCAAACATCCTACTTTTTATGATGTAAAGCACTTTGAACTGACTTGTTGCTGAAATGTGTAATACAAATAAATTCTCTTTCACCAACTCCATCTCTGATCTCTTATGTTAGGTAAACTTTAATAATGACTGGATGAACGAGAGCTTAAACGCTCTCATTCAGTTTCAGATTGCAACATGTTTGCTTTATGTGTCACAAAGTTTACCGAAACCATCAACTGCATGTTTGACCAGAGAAACAAGTTATGAGTTTTACACTTTGAGCAAGAGGCGTTCCTGTCATCTAAATAATCCTCACTTGTTGCCAGAAAATCTTTACTGCTCATCTACCAGTGATAAGATGAATGTGATGGAAAACAATACTTCCTTTAACCAGAATGAGGAAACAGGCTCTAAATCAGAACAGACATTTTTACCTACCATGTTGTGTAAGATTGTGTCTGTAAGTAGAGATTGTTTAGAGTTGCTTTTGTACCATAATAAATGAAACTCTAACCAATATTTTGATGTGAAATAATGTAATACAGTATGTAAGTAGGTTGCTTAAATTTTTTCTATTAGTTTTAGATCACTGAAATGTCTCTCTCCACGAGGAACAGTCAAAAGCAACATGCAAAATACACAAAGTAATCCAGACTTCTTAAAAAATGCTATGTTGCATTTTATTCAAGCTGCAGTATATATAGATAGAAAGAAAGAAAACTGGTGAAAACTGTAGGTAGACACAATAAAAAGCTAAGTTAATACATTGTTAAAATTAGTTTTTATTTTCATCAAAAGACCATTCAAACTTTTATTTTGCCTTTGTTTTTCAGAATTCAACATTTTGCAAACACATAGAAAGTATCTAATCAGGTTTGATTTCTCAAATTTACACTGTTCTATAGACAATAAACCAGATTTATTGAGGTTTATTAGATGATTTTGCAATACTCTTAAAAATAAACCTGCTAATTACTGGCCTGTTGGTAATTGAGCAGTAGCACAGATTTATATAAAACAGCCCTTCTGTAACGGATAGTAGACTAAAGTTAATTAAGAATTTTCTAAATTAAGTATGACGCAGATTGTTTATGGATGTTTGTCTGTTTTGATTAGCATTTTTGTTGTTTTTTTTGTTTTGTTTAATGGTATTTACACTTTGTAATGTTTTGGGTTTTTTTTGTTGTACCTCTTGGGCTGCCGTAACTAATGAGGGCAGGCCCTTTAAACGCTGGTAGAATCGTCGTGTTAATCAATGACTTGAACTGTCAAGCTGAGTAGCATGAAGAAATCAACACTTAGTGTTCCCCAGTGAAAGCAGCGAGGTACGTTTGGTTTTGTTGTTTCTATTGTAAGTTTATGTTTGTATTCTAATATTTGTATAAGTTTTAGTTTTCACGGTGACTGAGGTTATTCTGAATCACCTGTAGAAGAAAATAAAAACGCTAAATTCACTCGTGGAGACTGGCTGGTTAATTCAACTGCTGGGGAGCTGCTACACCTTCAATTAAAATAAAATCTTTTCTAAGTCGAACTACAATTTGTGTCTCTCAGAATAAGATGATGCACAATAGAGGCAAATCAAGAGTAGCAGAGAGAAACATGTTCAGGTTCACAGGAAACTCAGATGATTAAACAAATTAAATATAATAGCCAAACAGTTTTAAATTTATGATGTTTTAAAAAGGTATGAAAATATAAAAATACAACTAAGCAAACTTATTAGGTTTTATTGAGCTTTTAAAAACAATAATCACAAACATCTATTTTCAACTAAATTAAAAAGGTGCAGCAATAAGATTTATTAAAGCTCACACTTACATTTTTTCACAGATTTAAAGATGTAGAAAGCGATATTGTTTCTTGATTAATTTCATTTCACTCATTTTCAGAAGCATTTCTGATACTTCGGGGGAAAAAGTCCCATCTATCCATCAACGGAGGATGATTCTCCCAGTCAGGCTGAAGAGGCGGGTTGTTCAGCGCCATCAGGCAACCAAGCCAATAACATTCAGAGCCCAAATACTCCAACACATCCTGAGGATTTCCTGCTTCATTTTCAAGAAAAGGTTTCTGTTGACAATAAATAAATAAAATCATCAGTTTTCTTTGTTAATTTTATGAATGGTAAGTATTTTTGGACAAGTCAAATCCACCTGTAAACCAGCATCTTGCTTCTCATTGTAGAGAGTCATCTGCAGGTTCTGAACTGTTAGCTGTCGGTACTGATCAACCTGAAAGAACAAACCTCAGTTCAGACACACGACTGGACCACGTGAGATGACTTCAAAATACATGATGTTACCTTTTGTGGCGTTCCTCCAGCATTCTTCCCTTTTTCAAACACTTTATCTATCATCCTTCTTCTGTTCCTCATTTCAATTTTTGCCTCCCTGAACTCTTTCTGGCATTATGGGAAAAAATGGAGACAAGCAGGAACAGTAATGGGAGAAACAGCAACATTAGTTTGTTTCAGATGTGCAAGAATGAAGTCCAAAGTTGAATTTTGTGTCAACTGTACCAGAATCAGTTCTTTCACAGAATCTGGATGTTTGTTGTTTGACTTTAAGTTTTTTTTTATTCTTGGCCAGTCACACCTCAGGTCTTCATACATTTCCTTTAGTCTGTTCTGACTAACAGGGTTGTTGAGGCTCATTGTGTTTCCTGTTTTGATTGACAAAGCAACTTCTCCTGCCACTCTGTAAAAACCACACCTTTATTTACAGAAAACTATTTTAATTCTACATTTAATGCTTTGTAGTATTTGGTGACAAAACCACTTTAACTGACAATCCAACTATGAAAAACACAAAAGAAAACCCATACAGTACCTGTCTTTGAAAGATTTTAACTGTTCATCTTTTTCTCGTAGAGCAGATCTGTGCAATATAATAACCCACTTGTAAAACATTCCAAGTCTTTAATTTATTGTTTCAAAAATCAAACCAAATACATAGAAACTTTCTGACAGAAATATATATAAATGTTTATAACTGTAGATGTTATTTAGACTAGAAGTGAAAACAAAAAAAGTTGTCCAGGTATTTTTTTTATTTAAGTACTGGTGTGTTATTAGAGTTCTGGACTCATCAGGGGTGTCCAGCTTTCTAGACCATTTTGAAACAACAAGTAACTCAGAAGCCCTGATTATGTTTGATTTGATTATGTTTATCTGGTGGTCATTGATTAGTTTTAAAGATAGGCCACTTAATCAATCACTTGACATGTGACAACTCCATTGGTCATTTTTACCTTGATATTTGAAGTTGTGCTTCCATCTCATGAACTCTGTGTAAAAGCAGTGGACATGTTCATCAGAATGTGTTCAACAAGGTCACACAATCTTTCAAGAAAACAGGAAGAATGGAAAAATGGCAAGCTCTTGTAAAGTCTAGTTTTAAAATTCTTGTCAAGAATGACCATACAATTTTAAAGACACAATAATTGTTTAGGTAACAACATTAATAAAAACAACTTGTTTCTTTTATTCAGCGTCCAAGACAGTAGGTCTTGTTTTCTTGGGGGTTTTTTTTTTGCTGTTTTTTCGCTGCATTTGCTTTTAAACAGTAGAACATTCACAGATCTAAAACTGAAATGCCACATGTATCTGTGAGGATTTGAGTTTCCTTTGTGTTTATTTTAGGTTTCTGTGTCAATTGAATCTCCATGTTGTCCTGTCTACCCCTTGATTGTTCCCAGCTGTGTCTCTTTCCCTGATTACCCTCTGTGTATTTAATTATTTAATCCCCCCTGTGTTCCTTGTTGGGTCCTTGTCTAATCTGTCTTGTCTGTCCAGATGTCTATTGTTAACCAGTTGCTACCAGTTTTGAGCCTCAGCCTTCAGCTCATTCTGTGCTGCCTGGATTTTGGATTTGTATTTTCACCATTAAATAACTATTTATTCCCTACAACCTGGGTCCACTGTGTCTGCCTCACCTCATCCAACCGCACTTCATGACAGTAACACTTTCTCATAGACTGTTACTGTCAGTTTGGAGCTGGACTCTTCCTCACCCAACATTTGCTCTGCAAAAGCAAGCTTAATAAAAACATGGATGGCAGAGTTGAAGCTGTGCTAGCCACAAAGGCTGGACCACTGTCATATTGAACCAATATAGTGTATGACGAGATATGAATGTTCGGTTATGAAAGAATTTTTCATTCAATTCTACAAAATTTTTCTTCAAAATATTAAGCGAAAGTTTTACAGTTAACCATTTAAATCAGCTGAATGTTTAAAGTGACAACATTTAGAAAACTTTAATTTGATGTTAACCTCTTGAAATACAAAGTACCTTTGCAGCAAGGGTTCAATTTCCTTTTGCTTTCCAGATCTGTGAGGTAAAATACACAAAATGAAAACCAGCTAACAGTGGATGAATGAATCAATGAATTTATTTATTTACTTTGCCAATTGAAGCTGTTCATCATTCTCATTTATTTTGTTTAAAAGCATCAGAGATATTTATCTTAAGATCTTTTTTTCTGCTCACACACTCATTGAAAAAAACAACATTTCATGTTTTAAATCACTGGATGTAACATACGTTCGTTTGAAAGCTTCAGTTTCCTTTTCTTTGTCTCTGTGGAGTAAAATGAGCAGCTCAGCCTGAATCAATGCAAAACCATCAACTGAACAAACACTGGCCACAGTCTGATGAGACAATCAATCTCATTGATTAGTTCTGCTGATTTAATCATCTAGCTGTATTGGCTAGCTGCTATCTGATCATGTTTGGTCATCATTTATAGTTGACAGTAACTATAGAATACATTATCTTAAAATTTAAATTAGGCAAATACTTACCTCAGTTTATGCTTTTGTTGAGCAACTTCCTTCTCTTGGATCCCTACAAAAATTATAAGTTTTTTTTTTTAGTTTTAACAAACCAAAACGTTTTTTTACTCTGGCTGGTTGTTCTGTCAAAGTTTTAAAAGTTAGTTAAAGGGTGAATCTGTTTTTTTCATTTGAGTAAATACCACATCTTTACAAATGATATAATAAATAAGATGTTGTGAGTAGAAAAGACCAGGAAATAAATATGATTAGTCATTTGAACTCAAGTCTTTCATTACCATAAAATCAGTGGGTCAAAATTATTTCAACACCATGGGTCCGTTTTATTTTATAACCCTTTCATGCATGAATTTTAATCCTTTCTGTCAAGATTGTTTTCCAAAGTGTTTTTGATTTTCTTAAGGCATTTTTTTACAAAGATTTTTTGTAAAAAAAAAAAAAATCTAGGATTTTTTTTTTTTCTATCAGTTGTAATTTTCTCCAAATACAACGTTGTTATCCGGAAAATACAACAGTAGTATTAATCTTTAGGGGTTTATTGATGTCACAATAATGTTTAGAGTCCTCTACAGTGAAAGGAGGCACTGGATATTGCTGAGTATATCTGCATGCTTTTTTGTTTGTCTCCCATATGAAATTTAGCAAAAAATGTTCTTCACTTGCAGTGGATCCACTAGTTTCCTCTTCTGTAGTTTGTGTGCATTTAAATACACAAAAAACACTAGAAAATGGCTTTTAGATAGCTGTCCTCTGCAGTGACCGCTATGCATGAAA